>NC_064561.1:182585697-182800697 GCF_937001465.1 Orcinus orca | reverse complement strand
ATCACTGTGTTCCCATGGAAATTGATTTAAACGCATCTACGTCTGCCATCAATACAATTAATAGCAAGGAAGGCACATGTGTATCGAAGATGGTGAAAGCCAATCTGTTCAGAAGATTCGGGGGGTCCCTGGCATCTCAGTTCTCTATTTCGTGCGTGTTATCACACCCAGTCATATTAAGAACTGGTTTTCAATGCATTTCTCAAAATTCCTCGCCTGATTTCTCATGTTCAGGGAGAGTCTAATTGGATTTTTAATCCTTGGCTAATCACGGCACGCATGGCACGCCAGGTTTAGGTGGACACTGAAAAGTGCTTTCCAGCACCTATTATTTCAAGGCAAGCTCACATGTAACCCGAATCAGTAGGAAAATAACGTGGTAAGCCCTTCTGCTGTATAGACGTTACAGGAAAACAATACACTCCTTTCTTCACCACGAGGGCTGTCCCAGCCTTTGAAGCAGCTTTGAAATAATGGACCGCCAGGGGCTCTTTTCTTCTGGTTTCTATGCTTCAATACCAGGCTTGTCTCCTCTGTTTGTTTTCAGCTAATTGCCTCAAGATCTAATAAGTTAGTGATGATGGCTGCTGTGCTCAGGACCCTGCCAAGGAGAGATCACGTCCCCACAAGTGGGAGGAGCGCCGGGCAGTCCAGGATACTGTGTGGGGTCCGAGCAGCATCGTTGATGGGCTTGGGGTTGGAAGTGTCCGCACAGCGAGGGGAGCTTCCCTGCAGAGACTGGGGGACGCTCTTGTCACCAGCCAGCTTGGCATCTGGGCTCATGGGGACCCAGCCCCGTCCTCCTGCAGAGCCATCACGCTGTCCTTTTCTTGAGACCTATTAGAGGAAAATTCAACTTTGATGAGAAGCGTAATCTGGTTGTCTCTTTCTTCCCGCGGAATGCTCTTTCCTGAAGTTTTATCTGATGTTCTCCCCTCCTCAGGGCAACTGAGGCTGATAACGGAAGTGAATACTGCTGGGAGCTAAGGGGAACCTCAGCCTGGGAATCCTCCCTAAGATGGGCAGGCTGTCCAGCACTGACCAGGGAAGAGCATCTTCCATTAAAAGGAAAAATCAGGCCCCTTAACAACATGATAGCGTTTAAACACACAGGCGCAGCTCAGGGGAAAGCAGCCTTTGGACAGGAAGAATAAAATCCCAGCCCCAAGTGAAGCAGGGCGTGTGTTTCCCGCCAGGGTTTGAGTGTAGCCAGCGGCCTAGCCGTCCTCAGAAGTACACACAGAGCATGTCCTAGGGCTACATGACAGTGACCACAAACCAGGGGGCTTAACACAGCAGAAGTGTGTTACCTCCCAGCTCTGGAGGCCGGAAGTCTGAAATCGAGTTGTGGAAGACCACCTTCCCTCAGGGGCTCCAGGGGAGGCTCCTTCCCGCCTCTACTAGCTGTGGGACCCTGGGAGTGCCTGGGCTGTCCCTCCCCCGCTTCCTCCCCTCTGGGTGTCTTCTCCTTCACACGGAGTCCTCCTCTCTGTGTCTCTGTGTCCAGATTTCCCGTCTTATACAACACCAGTCACTGGATTAGGCTCCACCCCAGTCCAATATGAACCTGAACTTGATTACCTAAACAAAGACCCTATTTCTAAATCAGGTTGTGTTCACAGGGACAGAGGTTAGGGCGTCAGCATGGCCTCTGGGGAACACAGTTCACCCCCAGCACACACTGCGGAGGAAGGCTGCTCGTTTATCCTCGGGCGATATGCCCATGGGGCCCTGATGCGGTCCCGTGAAGCGGCCACCGATGACTGTGTCTCTTCTGTAACTGGTCCTCTTTGGCCTCCCTGTCACCACCCTGGGCTTTCTCTATCCTCAGACTTTGCCCGGGGTCTGAAGGAGCGTCTGGAGGGCTGACATGCCGACTCATCTTGTATTTACATCTAACTGTAGGTCCTCCCGGGTGTCGGGAGCCTGTGATCAGAGTTGCAGAGCCAGCCTCATGAGGGGGTGTCTTTCTGAGTCCAGCGATTCTAAGTGTCCCTTACAAACACCCCAAGGCACCAGTGTTGTCTCAGGAGGTGATATTGGGAGTAGAGGGAATCATGGTGGGAAGAAAAGGGTTGAGTTGCACCCCACAATCAAGATTTCCAGAGACCCTTTTCCAGGCAATGTGCCACCCCTACTCTTCCACGTGCCTCTTGATCAAGCATCCCCTGATCTCCCTCTCCATCCTCTCCCCACGTGCGCTGGCCAGTGCAGGAGGGCAGCCGGCATCTGGACATGGTGCAAATTAGCCACATTCTAATCCCATGTTGGTTCAGTAATTCAATCTTCCGTCTACTTCATCCAGCTTTTCGGTTGACAAGTGACTGATTTTTAATTTTGCTGTCGTTTTTTGCTTGGTGTTTGGCATATACTTAGCTTTAGAAACCCAAGTTTAATCTGAAATATTTACTGAACTAAACATAGAATCTTCACATCAAATAGTGTGTTTAACTGTGAAAGTTTGGACAGAATGCCTGCTCAGGAAAAAATAAATCATTTTCTTAATAAAAGATATGACTCAGTTTATTTTGAAAAGAAGTTTGCCATTTAGAATATATTTTAAATAGATTTTTATGAATTGGGCCATTCTTCAAAGTCTTTGTTGATATAATAAACTCTCCCCAAAGAAGTCACAAATATACATCGAAGGCATATGAACTTTGAAAATTGTAGTTGAGGAAGACTTAACCCTTTTTCTGATTGAGATCATGTTTGCAGTTCCCTTTGTTTAAAATATGTCTAAGAATTCTACTTTTACTGCAAAAATAAATGATAAATTATTTATACATACCAATTATTTATTATCATTTATGCAAAGCTTGTCACATTATGCATGCATAAGGGGATTAAATCACCGTTAACCCACAATGCCTTTAGGGTCATTAGGGAACAGGCAAAAGGTGGCCTGTGGGTATTACTGTCGGCAAATATATGCCTTCAGAGCCAACACAATGCTTATGTACATTGCTGCTCTGATATATTTAATAGGAAGGGAAATATGGTATCAGAACTGTATCAACCAATAACACTTATCCACCTAATTATAAATTTGATTGTCTTGGCACTAAACAAATAGCTCACCCAAGGAAATGCTGTGTGCATTGTAATATAGATATAAAATGCCCATCAATTTAAGCTTGAAACTAAAAGAAACAGAGGAGCTCAACTTAAAAAAAAAAGAAAAAAATTGTGATTTTCCCAAGGCAATGCTTTTGTCATATAATAACGACATATTACAATCAAGAAAGAAAGATAAATCAGGAAAATACTGTGATATTATGACTTGTCATGGTGCTTCCTGATAGCATTCTGAATTTCAAGGCAAATTCAGTGAAGGTATTTTTTTTTCCAAAATACTAATGCATATAAATGAAATTATTAGCAGCATTCATTTTTAATGGGAAACCTAATAGAGGGCTTGCAAAACGATATAACTACCCTTTGATCCTGTGAAGGAGCATTTCCCAGTTCCTAGGGCAAAAATTATATCCAATACGATGGTGCTAAAAAGCCACCCATCTTTGCTACTGACAGCTTGAAGATGTGAAATATGTTTAAAGTTCTGCTGGAAGTGTGTCCACGCATTTGCCATGTCTGTCGGTGCAGTTGGGGTTTGGATGAGGACTTAGGAGGGCTGGCCCTAGAGCAGAGGTGGCATTATAGGGGGAGCAGTAAATGACACCACCTGATTACTGAAGAAACTAACTTGCCGGCGGGGTGTTCTGGAGGGGTGAATAATTTGATTATTTTTCTTGATCAGAATTGCCCCATCACTGAATGTGCATCTAGAGTTGTGTGATTAAAAAAAATAAAATTGAAGTACAGTTGATTTACAATGTTGTGTTAATTTCTGCTGTACAGCAAAGTGACTCAGTTACACACACACACACACACACACACACACACACACACACACACACACACATATATATCTATATCTATATCTATATCTATATCTATACATTCTTTTTCATATACTTTCCCATTATGGTTTATCACAGGCTATTGAATATAGTTCCGTGTGCTATACAGTAGGACCTTGTTGTTTATCCGTTTGATATATAATAGTGTGCATCAGCTAATTCCAAACTCTCACTCCATCCCTCCCTCACCCCCTCCCCCTTGGCCACCACAAGTCTGTTCTCTATGTCTGTGAGTCTGTTTCTATTTCATAGATAGGTTCATTTGTATCCTATTTTAGATTTCACATATAAGTGACATCCTATGGTATTTGTCTTTCTCTTTCTGACCCACCTCATTTAGTGTGATCATCGCTAGGTCCATCCACGTTGCTGCAAATGTTAATTGCTTACTCTGGTCCCATTTAGAGTCATATTTGCTTATTTTGTCCACATTGGTATTATGCAACTCCCTTGATATTACACAACATTTCTAACCTTGAAAAATGTGCTGTTGTGTCAGCTCTAGAGATGGATAAAGCCAATGGCCATTCCAATTACGTCACAGCCCTGCTCAGTTTTCCAGCCATAAGAGTGGTATCCTTGCCCAGACGCATGTCAAAGAGCTCCACCCAGTCCAAGCCAAGACTAGGTCAGCCTTCTGCCACTTTTACACACTCCATTTAAAGGGACTCTACAGCTATGCCTGGTAGTTAGTACCCCCCAGAAGCTCTTTCTCTCTGATTTATAATAAAACCATTATTTTCTTTTCAACTTAAGCTCTCTCCTCAGACAATAGCTTTTCAGATGTCACACACTCTTTATATTCATGGCAGATATATTCCAAGACCTTGGTGAATTCCCGAACTTGCAAATCTCACTGTGGAATATAATTTCCCTCATAAAATGCAGTTAAGGGTAGCTGACAAATTTAAATGGGTGTGTTAAGACCATCAATGAATCAACAGAGTACCAAAGGTATTTATGAAAGGATTAGCGTCAATTCTCTCCTGAAAATAAACTATGTCACATCACAACTCCACTGGAGTCCTTCTAACCATGTGCTTCTCTAAGTCAGCAAAATGGAGGCGGAGGTGGGATTGCTTTGGGCACCATAGGGATGCTGCAAGGATGAAGGTGTGGGCCTTCCTTCTAGCCCTGCAGTAGGACGTGTAAGCTCAGGTGCCACTGACAGGGCTGGTGCCGTGTGAGAAAACCAAACAGGATGACAGAACCAGTGTTCTCCACTGAGCTGAGCGCTAGAATTGCCCCAGAGCTTGGAAACCTAGGGATGCCTGGTACCCAGCCCCAGAGGGTCAATGTAATTTGTCTAGTGCAGAGTCCAGGTCTGGGGATGGCTTTTAACTCTCTACGTGAGTCTAGTGTGCAGCCAGAGATGACAACTGTACCCATGAGAGACAGTGGAGAGGTTGGTTTGCTTTACTTTGAAAATTTTAATAGGTTTCATGATAGATTTATCTCTTGTCAGCCTCTGTGCCATAAACACGTTACAAGTGATGAAGGCGTTGCTGTTCACAGCAGCTGTTTACAAGAGCATTGCTGGCTGTAAATCAGCAGAGATACTCAGCTCCTCCCTGTAACGGGGAGCAAGCCTAGCTTCCGCCGAGGTGTGGACGTGCCAGACCCGACGCCAGGGTGACTTCCCCGCTCTCGCACTCGTGACAAGGTACCCAGCATCTCTGGACCTCGTTTCGTTTCCTCTTTGGTAAAAGGAAGACACCATGGCAATGATTTCGGAGGGCTGCAGGGGTTGTTCTAATGACACAGGGTATGCTCTCCCCGACCCCTGAATCTACGTACCTACCCACCGCCCTTGTGGGCTGTTGGCAACCAGCCCCTTCCTGCCTCACTGCTCTAGTGTTCGGGACCAAGCGCACCGTCCACGTAGAGAAATGCCCGGTGACTCCCATCCCACAGCACTGCCTGGGACACACCTAGAAGCTCGTAATACAGGTGGTTAGCTGGATACTGTCAGTCATAACATGCGTTTGGACAGCAGGCAGATCCTGGCGCCTGAGTGTCTGTCCGTGTGGCTGTAAACAGTTGGCATTTTTTGCCTTGAAATCCTCCTAAAAGCCAAATAGAACCTCTCCAAACACACACTCACAGGCACACATTCACATGTGCACACACACGTGGACACTACACACACACACACACACACACACACACACACACACACAGAGTCCTCTGGCCACACTGACCTCCTCCACCTTTCAGGATGCACGTCTTTTCTTGACAAGTTCATCCTTGGCTTGAAGCCTCCATCTGGAAATCTAGGAATACGTTTCTACCTCCTGCCTCTCCCTGTCTGGCCCGTGGGACCCTGCACAGGACTTTCTGTCTGTGTTGGCTCCCAGACTGTCTAGGGCCCCGTCCTGGGGGTGGTACCCAGGCCTCAGTCCTGGGCTCCCTCAGAACAGACAGAGAAGCAGAGGGAATGACGTGACCTTTTCAAACTCCTTCCCCTTGGAGCCAGCCGAGGGGGTGGTTAAAAAGCCGGATTCCGGGGACTTCCCTGGTGGCGCAGCAGTTGAGAGTCTGCCTGCCGATGCAGGGGACACGGGTTCGTGCCCCGGTCCGGGAAGATCCCACATGCCGTGGAGCGGCTGGGCCCGTGAGCCATGGCCACTGAGCCTGCGCGTCCAGAGCCTGTGCTCCGCAACGGGAGAGGACACAACAGTGAGAGGCCCGCGTACCACAAAAAAAAAAAAAAAAAAAGAAAGCCGGATTCCGACTTGCCATCTAAGACCCCAGAGGTGGACCTGAGAGTCCGTGCCTTTCAAATGCCAGTGGAGGAGGGCATGTGTCCAGAAGACAGGGTGTTGGGGGTGCAGAAGGGGAGACCCACTTCAGGAGATGTGCCCCCCCCCCCAGCAGTGGCATTTAGCTTGCACAGAGAGTGGACGGAGGGGCGTTCTCCCCGGGAGCTGGGGACAGACGTGAGACTGAGGTTGACATCTATTTTTACGTGGTGGGTGCAGTGACATGCCCTTTTGAATCCAAGCAAACGTGGTTTTAAGGAGTTTGGAAAATCCCATTGCACTTTAGGAAAAGCGTTTCCCTACAGATGGAGCCTAAGCGGGGGTCCCTCCAGATCCAGCCTTGCAGATCCAGATCCCTCCAGATCCAGCCTTGCTCACCCTCAGAGCATCCCAACCCTTTGCGTCCTCGGGAGCATCTGTGGAAAGACACAACGGTGCAGGGAGGCCTCGCCATGGCTTGGAGGGGAGAGCAGGCGAGGGCCACCCAGTCAGCGTCCCCTGGACGCCCGTGTCCCAGGCCGGAGGGCTGTGCGTGTGCTTGCGTGTATGTTGACACATGCGCGTGTGTGTCTGGGGGTGCAGAACACAAAACTGTTGCAAATACAAACAGGTCGTCGTCGTATGTAAAACACAATCTCTCGAGCACCCCCAACACATACGCAGACGCGCAAGCCCGGCATCTTCAAGTCATCTGAAAGGATAATTAGTGTGTGGCGTCTGCCTGAGACCCTCCGAGGGTTAGTGTCCATCCTGTTTGTCACTGTTTCCCTCCTAATCCCCTCTAATGAGGGTTTATGTTAACACGGATAAGCCCTCGCTGTGTGCGCTGCCCGGCCAGATGAGCTGACGGAGGACACGCTGCTCAAATGTCACCGCCCTTGGCTATCTGGCTACGACCAGACGTCAGAGGGCATTCGTGGGAAAGGGTCCTGCGGCACAGTCTTCACTGGCACTGTGCGGGGAGGAAATCCCTCCCAGAGGGTTGCCACTCCCTGCGTTCTTACTCTTTCTAGGATTCTATTTTCATTTACTTTCTGCAGCTGGTGGCTGTTAATGATGCCCTGCTTTGAAGGACGACACCCGGGGCCGCCGCTGCTTTGGGTCTCGGGAAGCACAGCTTGCTTCCTTACCAGGAAGACTTTGGTAACGGCTGCGCCGGACGGGGTGGAGCCAGGCTGCTCCTCGGGACACGAAGCCTCTGCAGGAGCTGAAACCAAGACTCAGCATTCCCCGGACTTGGCTGCAGAAGTCAGACATCATCTCATTTCAGAAGTGGTGCTAGCCTTCCTTTCCCCTCTGTGGTATTTAAGGAAAGTTTCAGGGACAGAAAGGTGGGGGAAAGGCATCTCTCTGTTTAGACTGGCAGGAGGCCTTCTACAGGCTAATCCTTGCTACCATATTTATTTAGATCTAAGATAATAATGCAAAAGAAAACAAATCAGGAGATAATAATGATCACAATTTAATTTAAAAAGAACACTCACAGTGTACTGTTGTTTACAAGTCCACGTACATGTGTGCTAATTATTTAGTCTGTTCAGTAATTCTACGTTGAGAGCCTGATTATTGTTCTTATTTTACGTGGGTATTAGAGGCTGTGTGGGTTCCAGGTCACACTGCACAAGAGGCACCGATCTGCAGCCTCACCCGCCCCCTTCTTTCCACCAGACTTGGCCACCAGGACGCCAGATGCTTCTGTGACATGAGCCTAGGCTCCAACCACCCATGTTTAAATCTGGTTATTGCCGAGGGAGGAGAGGCAGAAGCAAGATACCAGGGCTCGCAGGGCTCCCAAGTGGCCCCAGAATGTGCTAGGTCTCCGTGGTCTCCCTGGGGAGTTGTGCGGGGGGCGGGCAGCTGGATCAGGGCGATGCAGGGACGTGCGTGCTCAGGCCTGGTGTCCTCCAGTGTCTGGGTACAGGCAGGTTCCCCTTGCAGGGCAGCGAGTGTGGCCATGGCTTGTCCGCAGCAGTGCCCGGTGAGGTGGTGCCCACCTGCATCCCTGCCCTGCCGCCCCCAGGGTTCCTCCCATAACTCTGCAGCCCAGAAAAGGGCTTCTCTGAGATTCTGGTCAAGAGCAGAGAGACAGGAGGAGGAAGAGCTCAGAGCCCGACGGCTCATGGGTTGGGGAGCAGAACGCAGCCTTGGGCTGATCTTGTGGGTGGAGTGGGGAGAGAGAAAGGGGGTGGGGACGCAGAGAAGGGTGAGCACACCGGCTTGAGGAACGCACCCTGCGCCCGCCTGAGAGCAGCTTGTTGGTGAGTCTCTGTGGGAGGGTCTGGACGGATCTGCTTACAGGTGCACAGACAGAATAGCCTCTCAACAGAACCCCAGGGGTTCTCACTTGAACTTCAGGTGATGGCCTGGGCAGGGGCAGGGGTGAGGACGGACATTCAGGGACCAGAGTGTAGACATGGATGGGGACACTTACAGTAGGACCCTCAGAGGAGCACCCAAGACAGCGCTTGGGGAGATGATAACCAGCTGTACCGTCTCCAGGTTTACGGATGACACATGCTGTCATGTGTTATTAGGGTGACACGTATGCCAGGATATTGGAGTGTCTCGTTGCACAATATTTGAAGGACCTGTTTTAAAGAAGAAAATAATTTTGCCAATGGGGGAGAAGAGTTTTGAATGGATGATGGCTCAGTGTCACGAGGCAAGCAAAGCCTTGAAGAAAGACGTTCATTTGGGTGAACGTTGGAATGTCAGGTGGTCACTGTCAGACAAAGGACCCTGTTTGACTTGTAGGTGCCCCCACAGGACTGGGACCCAGGTGAGGCCACCTTTCTGTGTCAGGAGTAAGGGTCCAGCATGTTTGGACTTCTCCGGGTGACATGCAACATCCGCTTGGACCTGAGCAATGACAGGAAGAAGATACTGAAGCCCTAGGGTGCTGGCATCCAAGGATGTCCTCAGTAGGGTCTCAGGTACACAGGGAGAGGCGACACCACAAGTGGCAGACTTAACTTCTCATAAATTCTCCAGAACTCGTATTTCCACTGGAATTGTCTTCCCCTTAAAGCTGTCACCTTGGAATAGACGCGCACCTTCCGAGGAGAAAGTCATGACACATCCTTCTATGGTCTCTGAGCGTTGCCTCAGAGACAGTGATCTAGTCCCCTGAATACTCGCAGTGGGGACATTTTTTCCTTGGAGGATGTTTGAGTTCTGGAGAGACAGATCCTTCTCCACCTCTTGAGATCACCTCCACTTTCCACAAGAGCCGGGTTGCTTTCTTCTCTTTGTCACCGGAACCCCTACCCCCGACACTGGGTGAGTCATGTGAACACCCAGATCGTCGTCTGGATTAATGAATGAATGAGCTCATCATCCGAGTTTTGTTTGGGGTCAGAATGTGGCAGCACTGAACCTTGGGGCTATGTCTTAATTCAGGCACAACCAGGAGGTCACAGACTTTGAGGGGTGAAGGGACCTGTCCCAGACGTAGTTGGGACCTCCCAGGCCCCTCGATGCTCCCCTGTGCGCATGCCTCACACCCTACCCCAGGTACCTCTTCCTGTCCTGGGGGCTCCCTCTGACCTCGAACAGCCCCCTGCACCCAGGATGGGCCGCACTGCCCAGGGTAGAGCCCCAAGGAGCGACCCTGAACCCATGATGGACGGGACTTGGCCAGTGCGTTTGTCTCCTGGGGGGGCTGTAACAAAGTGCCACAGACGGGGGGGCTTGAAACAACAGAAATTTATACTTGCACCGTTCTGGAGGCCAGAAGTCAGAAACTGGGGTGTGAGCCGGGCTGGGCCACCTCTAGACTCCTGGGAGGACCGTCTCTTGCCGTTTCAGCTCTCGGCGTCGCTGGCAACCTTTGGCTTGTGGCTGCGTCACTTCCAGCTCTGCCTCTGTCTTCCCAGGGCTTCTCCTGGGAAGAGTGCCTCTGGGTCTCCTCCTCTCTCCTTATCAGAACACCAGTCACATGTATTTGGGACCCACCCTAACCTGGCATGAGCTCACCTTCACTAATTATATCTGCAAAGGCCCTATTTCCAAATAAAGTCACATTTACAGGTTCCTGAGGGTAGGGCTTGAATCTGTCTTTTGGGGGACACCATTTAACCCTCAACAATGGGACCCCATATCCCCACCCCTGGGTGGCTCTGGGATGTGACCTGCTGCAGCCTCCTAGCCTCACCTCTCACCCCTTCTAGGCTGGGGCTTTGGGGGGTCACATCTCATTCATAAATCCTTGTCTCAGGGTCTGTGTGGAAACTCAAGCCCATACAGGACATTCAGAGAAACAGAAGGAAGACTCTGTGTGCACATCAGATGTTGGTGAGGATGTACAGGCTGCATCTCACGGCCAGCGGGGCTGCCCGCCTCCAGACCACTCTGGACCCCACTCCACCTGTAAAACTAAAGAGAAGGAAATACAGTTCAAGACCAAAACCTGGTTTTCGTGCTCCTATCAGGACAGCTCATGTTTTAGGAGGAAAATGTGAGAAGGTAGGCCCACTGCTTTCCCACAGGAATGACACCCCGTATCACTCAGGTGCACGCCCCCACCCCAGGCTGGAGGCCTACCTGGACTGCAGGTGGGGTTCAACCAGGAGACAGTGGATGAGCGGGTGGTGTGTGCACCTGGGGTGGGGCTGTCTCACCAGTCGTGAACCAGGTGAAGTGAGCCCTGGTTTGGCACGGTGGGGCTGGCCAGGCTCTGTTCCCACTGGACTGCAGAAGAGGAGTGCGTCCTTCACTTCTCAGCTTTCGTTTTCTCGGCAATGGACCATCTTCAAGAAACACAGTTGTGCTGTGTCGTCATCCATCACACACTGGGTTGAGCTGTCCATCAGGGCAGCAGAGTCATGGCCCTGGTGTTTGTCATTTCCTTCCTGGACTCACCTGGGACACAGGTGTGTGAGACGGTGTCGGAGCACGCGGCCCAGCGACCTGCCCCGTGGCCGCCCCTTACTGGGCAGGAAGGTCCCTGTGGTCTCCAACCTTCCCACCATCCATGTTCAGTAGCTCAGAGGTCTCCAAGACCAACTGGACAGCATAGGGCTGCTTAGAATGGGAGCGACCGAAGCCTCCCTGCATCCTGATGAAGCCCTTTGGGTTTCAGGCTTGTTTAACCACAGAGCATCATGAGCAGAGCAGCCCTCTCTGGAGCCTGAGGAGGACACGCAGGGCGCACTCATGTCTTCAGTGCTTTGGGAGGGTACCTTGTCTTCACTGCACAGCCCAGGTATAACCGAACACTGTTAGGGGTGGACCGTGTCCTGTGCGCGTGCACACAGAGGCTTTCTTTGGAAACAGGGTTTTGGCAGATGGAATCACGTTTAAATGAGGCCATCAGGGGACTCTAATCTACAGCTGGGGTCCTCATAAGAAGGGGAAATTTGGATGCAGGCACACACGGGGCTGCCACGGGAAGATAAATGCGGAAGGAGGGATGCTTCTACACGTCCAGGGATGCCAAGGACACCAACAAACCCACAGGAGCTGGAGCAGGGCCTGGACCAGATTCTCCACCACAGTCTCAGAAGGAAACAGCCTTCTGACACCTTGATCTTGACCTTCCTGATCCAGACGGGGAGGCGATACATTTCTGCATCTAAGCCACCCCGTCTGGAGAACGTTTTACAACAGCCTCGACAAGTAATACACCCGCCCACAAAGCAACAGAAGTGCCTCCTTTAGTGTGCCAGGAACTTCCAAACTGTACACAATGTTATAAGCGTTCTGCTTTGGGCCAATTGGTGTGCAAAGCGTTGGAATATAATGTAAGTTAGGATAAGATCTCAATTCACATGAGGCTCACATGCAGAGCAGACAAGGCTGGTAGTAAGTGTGGGGAAAAGTACTTCAAGTGAAGAATTCTCAGATTTAGCAAAAAAACATAGGACTCAGTTAAATGTTAAATCCAGATAAACAATGAATAACTCTGTACAAGCACGTCCCCTGCGATACTTGGTATGTGCTTAGACTAAGCAACCTGTCCTTGAGTATCTGACATTCGAATCTGCATCCTACGTTTGTCCGGCTACTCATTGTGGGGCTTCCCTGAGGTCAGTTGTCTAAAGGAGGGGGGGTCACAGTAAGTGCACATTGACTTCTACAACGTTTAACAACTACACAGAATGCCCAGGTCTCCCCACGTGGCTGAGCTCTGGGGTCCCGTAAATCCCACGTCTGACTTCGATTGGTTCCGTGTGTGGACCCCACGCCCCGCGGGGCTGCCGCAGTGCTGGCTGTGGACACAGTTGGAGCTGGGAGTCCAGAGCATGGTGCAGGCAGATGGAGCCACTCTCCTGGTGGGGAAGATGAATCACATCCCTGGCCCTCTCAGTCCAAACTTCTGCTGATGCTGCAGCTGAGGGTCAGATTTATGACCTTCTGGGGCAAGCTTTCATGGTTATCTCTCCAATAGGGGCTGTAATCAGACCCTCTCACCCAGACCCCGAAGCTGGCAGGGGCTGAGGGCCTTGCTGGGAGAGACCAGACCATGTTGAAGTCTAGGAAGCCTGAGATGGCAAAAACCTCCCAGAACATCTTTTGTGCCCAACTTCCTAAAAAAATCAACCAGTCACTTTAAAAATACAGTAATAAAACTGCATTAAGCGTGGATATAACAGCTCTTGAGCTCTGGGATAGAAGCAGGCTGGGATTTGCTGCCCAGAGCCAGGGTCAGGCAGTGAGGACATGGTCTCTGTGCACTCACTGGACACGGTTCAACCCAGTTCATCTCAGATCAGTAGGCAGCGCACACCGTGTCCTGCATGGAGAAACCAGCTGGCTCTTTCTGCAGACACAGTGATGCTTATTCCCGGGAAGGATGCAGGGCAGTGGCTGGCTCTGTGGACTCTAGACCACTTCCTGTGGCAAGCCTGTGGCCTGTCATGGAGAAGAACTAGCAGCCCTGTCCGGGATCCTGGTCCTTCTGGGGTCCTGCTGAGAGCTAGCCCTGGAAGCTGCCGTGGTCCCCGTAGCTCAGCCCCCAGGTGAGCCGAGGGTGGGGTGGGGATCAGTGGACCCCGTCTTCTTCCTGCCACTATCATCATCAAGGCTGGCCTGTCATGCCCTGGGCACCCACTGCTCAGCTTTCTCTGGCCCTCCCAGGTCTCCAGAACATTTCTGCTGGACCGCCCAGAGAGCCGTTCCTTTTGGACCTGAGTGCCTGCTGCTCGAGGCAGCTCCACTCCTGCCCAGTCCTTGCTTGGGTCCAGCCCTACAGGTAAGCCCCACCTTCTCCACACGGCACAGCCTCAGCCTTTCTGTATCTCTTCTCTGGGTTCTTGGGAACCACCTGCTTCCAAGTCTGGGGTCATCACTCTTACTCGCACAAGTAGTGCCTCCACACGTCACAGGCCTCACCCAGTTCAGGAAGGAAGACGCGTGTGCACACGTGACTGGAGGACCCTTCCCCCAGTGCGCTGCTTCTGCTCAGCGAGGGGGGCACAGGGGACCCTACCAGCCTGTCTCACCACCTTCCCTCCCCTGTTCCTGCTACTTTCCTGCCTGTTCCAGGTGGCCCTGGGTCAGGCTGTGTTCACTTTCTGGATGTTCTCATAGTGATGTGGCCAAAACACAGGAGCAGTGGCCAAACAGCAATTCTTTACAACCTGGTGCTCTAGTAAGTGGCCTTGGCAGAATCTTTTTTTATTTAGCCAAAGATGGTTCATAATTCAGAACAAATGTTCCCATCGAGTTCAAGAATGCTGCATGTTAGGCACTCCAAGAACACGCGCTTTCCGCTCAGAGAAGTGAACGGTGAAATCCATAACTACCTGCCTGATCCACACTGAGATCTTTGTTAGATCATGCCTGAAACGTATGATCTCATTCCCAGTGTTGCCACAGCTCGGAGGGAGCTCGGAGTACCCTGCCCCAATCCTGCAGGCCTGAGCTCATTGCAGGCGACGGAGCTGTGTTAAACCAGATGAGCCTTCTGAGAAGCAGAAGCCACGTGGGTTAAAAGTGCTGCAATCTGATTCGGGGGAAAATGCTGATGTAAACAAAAACAGGGAGGGGCAGGAACCTCTGGAGGAGCCCTTTGACCCCAAATGAAGAGGGATGGAGGAGGGAAGTGGATGGTCACATCCCAGAGCCCCTGAGAAAGAAGGTGAGAAAGGAAGAGAGAAAGAGAGAAAGAGAGAAAGAGAGAGAAAGAGAGAGAGAGAGAGAGAGAGAGAGAGAGAGAGAGAAAGAAAGAAAGAAAGAAAGAAAGAGAGAGAGAAAGAAAGAAAGGAAGAAAGAGAAAGGAAGGAAGGAAGGAAGAAAGGAAGGAAAGAAGAAAGAAAGAAAGAAAGAAAGAAAGAAAGAAAGAAAGAAAGAAAGAAAGAAAGAAAGAAAGAAAGAAAGAAAGAAAGGAAGGAAGGAAAGAAGGAAGGAAGGAAGGAAGGAAGAAAGAAAGAAAGAAGAAAGAAGAAAGAAAGAAAGAAAGAAAGAAAGAAAGAAAGAAAGAAAGAAAGAAAGAAAGAAAGAGAAAGAAAGAAAGAGAAAGAAAGAAAATCTACAAACAATAAATGCTGGAGAGGGTGTGGAGAAAAGGGAATGCTCCTACACTGTTAGTGGGAATGTAAATTGATACAACCATAATGGAGAACAGTAAGGAATTTCCTTAAAAAACTAAAAATAGAACTACCATATGACCCAGCAATCCCACTCCTGGGCATATATCAGGAGAAAATTCTAATTCAAAAAGATACATGTTCCCCAATGTTCATTGCAGAACTATTTACAATAGCCAGGAAGTGGAAGTAACCTAAATGTCCATCAACAGATGAATGGATAAAGAAGATGTGGCACATATATACAATGGAACATTACTCAGCCATAAAAATAAACAAAATTGAGTTATTTGTAGTGAGGTAGATGGATTTAGAGTCTGTCATACAGAGTGAAGTAAGTCAGAAAGAGAAAAACAAATACCGTATGCTAACACATATATATGGAATCTAAAAAAAAAAACAAAAAAAAAACGGTTCTGAAGAACCTAGGGGCAGGACAGGACTTGAGGATATGGGGAGGGGGAAGGGTAAGCTGGGACGAAATGAGAGAGTGGCATGGACATATATACACTACCAAATGTAAAATAGCTAGCTAGTGGGAAGCAGCCGCATAGCACAGGGAGATCAGCTCGGTGCTTTGTGACCACCTAGAGGGGTGGGATAGGGAGGGTGGGACGGAGACACAAGAGGGAGGAGATATGTGTATGTATAGCTGATTCACTTTGTTATACAGCAGAAACTAACACACCATTGTAAAGCAATTATACTCCAATAAAGATGTTATAAAATAAATAAATACAAAAAATATTAAAAATAAGGAAAGAAAAATGCCATTTGCAGGAACACGGATGAAATTAGGTATTATCATACTAAGTGAAGAAGTTCAGACAGAGAAAGACAAATATCATGTGAGACCACTCATATGTGGAATCTAAAAAAAAATGATACAAATGAACTTATTTACAAAACAGAAACAAACTCACAGACATGGAAAACAAACGTACTGTTACCAAAGGGCAAAGAGTGGGAGGGTTAAATTGGGGATTTGGGATTAACAGATATATACTACTATGTATAAAATAGACAAACAACAAGGACCTACTGTATAGCACAGGAAACTCAGTATCTTGTAATAACCTATAATGGAAAAGAATCTGAAAAAAGAGTATATATGTATAAGTGAATCACTTTGCTGTACAGTTGAATATAACACAACATTGTAAATCAACTACACTTCCATTAAAAAAAAAAGAAAGAAAGGGGGGAGGAAGGAAAGAAGGAAGGAAGGAGGGAGAGAGGGAAGGAAGGAAGGAAGGAAGGAAGGAAGAAGGAAGGAAGAAGGAAGGAGGAAGGAAGGAGGAAGAAAGGAGGGAGGGAGGGAAGGAAGGAGAGGAAGAAGGAGGAAGGAAGGAGGGAGGGAGGGAAAGAAGGAGGGAAGGAGGAAGGAAGGAGGGAGGGAAGGAAGGAAGGAACGAACGAACGAAGGAAGAAGGAGGGAGGGAGGGAGGGAAGGAAGGAAGGAAGAAGGAAGGAAGAAGGAGGGAGGGAGGGAGGGAAGGAAGGAAGGAAGAAGGAAGGAAGAAGGGAAGGAAGGAAGGAAGGAGGAAGGAAGGAGGGATGGGAGCTGAGTCGGGGAAGGTGTTGCAAGAAAAGGAGAAGATTGAAGGAACAGGAAAAGTAAAAGATATAAAAGGCTGTGAATTTGATGGAAAATCTCCCATATATTAAAAAGTCCAATCGTTCTTGATCTATCTTTTCTACAGACAAACGAAGTCCCATTGATGGAGGCCTTGAGGGGGCGCAGGTGTTTCTCAAGGCTCCCTCCGGCCATGTGGGTTCAGCCTTCCAAAGCCTTGGGCCACCCCTTCTCAACCTCCTCTCTCCTTCTTATATTTCTCATAATTTAGGAGGGTCTGCAAACCATGGAGATACCAAACAAAGAGCAGTGTGCCCCCTCGGGGGCAGAGCCTCCCCAGCCCCTGCGGTACGGGGACAGCCCGCAAGTCCGTGATGAGTTCCCCAACAGGGAGCCACGGAGGCCGTCCTTCAAGCTGTGACATTATCCTCCTGGGAGGATAAAATGGGACCAATTTCCCCGTCAGCTTGGCTGACTTTCCCAGTGGGACTGGCTGAAGTCACATACTGATAACTCATAATTTCCATACCTTAAATAATTTAACGTGAAATCACATAAATAAAATGCTATAACTGAGCATAATTCTTTATACATTTTCTAATAATTCTAGCCTTTTAAATTAGCATGATAACACTTAGAATAACTGAAGAATTTAATTGCATGGAGCGCTGCAATATCATCTGCTGAGCTGGGTGCCACGATGAAGCTCTGATTAGCTTTAATTTAGCTGGTTTTCTCAATTTAGTTTTCATATTAGATAATGCAGCAGAAGGTAGAGACACATACAAATAAACCACAGAGCACATGATTGCTCTTAAGTGCTTACATGCTTTGCTGAAAATCTCTAGGCATGCCATTCTTGAACTTCAAATGGTGGAGAATTAGTGACTTAAAAATATTAAGGGTTGCGTTGCTTTCTGCTGTGCCGTCACAATTTTCCGTACACACTGATGTTAAGTTCTTGATTGCTCTAGGGGAGAAGATGTCTCTTTTTCTTCCCTCCTTCTCTTCTCTCTCCCTCCCCCTTTCTTTTCTTTTTCCTTCCTTCTTTCTTTTCTTCCTCCTTCCTTCCTTCCTTCCTTCCTTCTTTCCATCCATCCATAATTGTGTAAGAATGACTACATTCAAAATATTCAAGTTCATTTTCTTTAGTGCAGAACTGTGTAGTTAATTTAGAAATAAAATGTGCTCTGCATACATTTCACAGATATAACAGGAAGAAGTCATATGCTGCATGAATTGTAGATGTATGAGTATGGTTTTTAAGGCTACTTCAGAGCCCCATGAGAAATACACATCACTGATGAGAACGAATATTTTTCTATTAGAAAAGTGAATATTTGAAATTTTTGATTTCCAAAACAGATACACTCGTGAGGCCAGCAGGTTTTCAATTTCTATGAGGATTTAAGTCAGAATTTCTTTAATGATCCAGTTTTCCCAAGTTTTAAAATCATAACAGCATATCCATTGCCTATTGCTGCATGAAAAATTACTAGAAATCTAGTGGCTTAAACAGCATGTTTTTAATACCTCACAGATGACATGGGTCAGGAGTCCGGGAGCAGCTTGGCGGGTCCTCTGAAGGCTGTGACCAAGGTGGGCCAGGGCTGGTCTGGAGGCTGGACTGGGGAAGGGGCTGCTAGCAAGCCAGCTCAGGTGGTTGGCAGAATCCATTTCTGCAGCGTTCTAGACATGGGGGCCCCAACTTCTCTCTGGTGTTGGGCAGAGGCTGCCTCAGCAACTAGATGTCACCCTCGGCTCCTTGACACTTCAGCTTCCCAAGTGGCGTCTTCAAAGCCCGCGAGGGGACGAGACCCCAGAGCAAGTCTGTGCACCAGCCCAAGACATAATGTCTAAGACATAATGTACAGCAGAAGCAGCATCCTGACACCTCACCAGGTTGCTGGGCAGGTCAAGGGGAGGGGATAATACAAGGGCAGGACGCCAGAACGTGAGCATCACCAGGGTCGCCTTTGAGCCTGTTCGCACGTATGTACGAAGCTCGGTGGGCCTCCCTATTTAATATCAGTAAGACACATGAAACCTTGTTTGTTTGTTTTAAAGAAATCATAAATGTATTCCAAGTTCTGTTTTATTAAGTTTATCATATTTTCTTTAATTTTTTTTTTTTTTTTTTTTTTTTTTTTGCAGTACGCAGGCCTCTCACTCTTGTGGCCTCTCCCGTTGCGGAGCACAGGCTCCAGACACGCAGGCTCAGCGGCCATGGCTCACGGGCCCAGCCGCTTTGCGGCATGTGGGATCTTCCTGGACTGGGGCACGAACCCGCGTTCCCTGCATCTGCAGGCGGACTCTCAACCACTGCGCCACCAGGGAAGCTATCATATTTTCGATGTTTAATGATTACTTTTGGAATTCAGAGTTCACATGTATTCGCAAAGGCACAAAAATGTATCTCTAAGGTCAGGCAGTTTTTGTCCATCCAACACAATATCTCTTATCAAGGCATATCTGCAGGCACACAACACACAATGCATACACACACACATCCATAGATGTACAAACACACTTTTGGAAGGAGTGGGGTTTATAGGACCATTTCTCCCTGCCCTTAATTTCGGAATTCCAGGGACTACCGTCTGTGCACTCCAGCAGAACCCAACTGCCCCGCGTGGTATGTGAAGCATTGAGCTTTGCCAGGCTCCCAACTGTGGGTCCCTGCCCCCTTCTCTATGGCTCTGTGGTATGGGGGCTGCACATGGGCTCCACTGTTTCACAAACCCTTGTTTTCAGAGCAATGCCCATTAGATATTTTTCCAGCAAGTTGGGCAGTAGCTTCCACACCTGGGCAGAGACTTCCCTCCCTGCAGGGATGTCTTTGTGCCTTAGTAGGTGGAGATGTGGCACCCTGGGGCCAGCAGGTGCTCTGAAGGGGTAGAGCTGTGATGCATACCTAGTGACTTTCCCTAGCGTTAACTTTGGTGCTAACAACTAGTGAGCTGGGATGCACACCCAGTCTGATGACTATTTCTAACAAGGAGAAGTTTGTAAGCTCTAGTCCGGTGAGGTCAATGGTTGGCTTGGCTGGATCCCAGACTTACTGTCTGTCCACTGTCCACTCTCCACTGATGGGCAATTGGCAACAAATACCAGGGCCATAGAAGAACGTGTGGAGAGACTGGCCAAATCCAGCCCTCCTACTAGAAAAGACAGCTTAAAATATGTGCCCATGATTGACTGTGCACAGTTGTCCTGAGTGACAAGTCATGCCTGGGGGCTCCTGGCATCAGAGGTCTGTCCACCCAGGTGGTCACTGCCCACTGTGCCCCACTGAGATGTGTCTGGGTCACGGAGTGTGGGGACCTTGGGTCTACCTCCCAGGTGGATGTGTCGGCTGTCACGGGGGAAAGACACCACATGGACAGAAGGGAAGGGAACAGGGGTTGGTGCAGAGGTTGATATTTGAGGAAGCTCCTGGCAGACCCTTTGCCTCCATGGCTCCTTGTTCATGGCTTGTCAACCACAGGACCTGTAAATATTCAACCTCTTCTAAGTAAAAATCTCCAACTCAGGAGAGTCAGCTCCCACCTGCTCAAGGGCAGACAGTCACTGCTGTGATCTAAATATTGGTGTCCTCCCAAATCCGTATGTTGAAACCTAGCCCCCAGCATGATGGTATTTCGAAGCGATGAGACCGTGAGGGTGTGGCCCCCATGCGGGGATTCGTGCCTTGAGGACAGAGTCCCAGAGAGTCCCTTCCTGCTTCTGCCCTGTGAAGACACAGAGAAGACAGCCATCTATGAACCGGGAATTGGGTCCTTGCCTGGCATGGCATCTGCTGGTGCCAGCCCCAGAACCATGAGAAATCGGCGTTGTTTATAAGCCCTAACCTGGGTCCTTGTCACGGCACCCTGAGCTGAAACATTTGGCGCTTTGGTCTTTATCATGAGGTTTCTCATTTGTGCGCTTATGAAGCCCCTGCTGTGTGTGCCTTCACCCTGCTGGTTACTAGGGACGTTGACGTTTTCTTGAGAATGTGGAGAATACACTGAAGGAAGCTCCTAGCAGTGGGCTGAGACTGAAAGCGAGGGGCCTAGAAAGTTAGTGGAAAGAGGAGGGTCCCCACCAGCATAAGACCCGAGGCATCCAAGCTCTGAGGGCAGCAGTGGTGCCTAAAGACAGGAAACTCAGGGTGGGGACGAAGGGGCAGGGCAGCAGCCAATGGGTTTCCTGCGGCCGCGGTAACACGTGACCCCAGTGACCTGGCTCCGAACAACAGGAGCGGGTCTGCTTACGGCCCTGGAGCCAGAGGCCAAAGGCGAGGTGTCTCAGGGCTGGGCTCCCTCCAGAGGCTTCGGGCAGGAGTCCACGGCCTCTTCCAGCCCCTGGCGGCTCCAGGGGCCCATTGTCCATCTCTGCCCCCTCCTCTTGGGTCCTGTCCGAGGGTCTCTTACAAGGACGTGTGTCATTGGGTTTATCCAGGATATGCTTCTCATCTCAAGACCCCAAACTAAATCTTGTCTGCAAAGACCCTTTTCCCACACAAGGTCACACTCACAGGTCGGGGCTGGGTGTGGACACTCCTTTGCGGGCCACCTCCCAGCCCAGGTGGTGTGGAGGAGAGCAGACAGGTGGGGGCCTAGGCTTGGGGAGGGGATGCAAGAGGTCCCAGTGGAACATATTCCCCCCATGGGGCCAGGGCTGCTGGGCGTCTCAGCCCTGCACTCACCGCCTGGGACCCTGAGCCCCTCACCTGTCAGCTGACAAAATGCTCCTCAGGTGCACGAGGTGCTGGAGGTGGAGCCCAACAGGCAGGTGCAAAAACCTCCACGTCCCATGTCCCTTCCCCGGATGAGTGAGGGAGGGGGCAAGTCCAGCGGATCTCCTGGGTGCAGGCGGCTCAGCCCTGGGGCTGGGGGCCTGACACCACAAGCCAGACAGATGGGCTCTGCCCCACATTGTCAGAAAGTCTAGAGCGTGTCCCCAGAAGCCCCACGTGCTCAGCTCCCTCCAGGAGAGGCCCCTGAGCTGCAGATGCTGCCCTTCGGGGAAGGCGGCACCGCGGGCATCAGAGGAGACGGGGACCCCCGACCGCAGGGTCTCGCTCCCACGTGTGCACGGATCCGCGAACAGCCTCCGCGACCCGTGACCTCTTAGAAAGGCTCAGCCCTTCTCTCTGTCATTAGTCACGTGGAAAAATACACACAGGGACATGCATGCATATACATAGAGCACGTGGACACACACACACAGCCACATACACTTGCACACAGGGGCACACACAGAAACTCCTGGGCCCTGCCTGCACAAGTTCTGATTCAGTGGGTCTTAGTTGTATATATATATATATATATATATATATATATATATATATATATATTCGTTTCCATTATAAGTTATTACAAGGTATCAAATAGGGTTCCCTGTGTTATATAGTAGGTCCTTGTTGTTTATCTGTTTTATACATAGTAGTCTATATATGTTAATCCCAAACTCCTAATTTATCCCTCCACCCCTTTTCCCCTGAATTTTTTTAATCTTATGAGAAATAGCCTATTTTTGCTCTTACACGTATAGTTTGGCTGGGATTTGAAAGTGTGACTCCCGTTAACGTGTAACGCCCCACTGAGCTCACTTGGAATCAGGTGGACGCTGCCTGCAGGAGATTTTGTGAACAGTGACTCTGCTATTCACACCTGATGTGACATTCAATGGTGGTGAAACAGCTTAAGTTTAAACTACATCTTTAACTCAGAAAAGCCTCAGCTCTTCATCAGACAATATTTACGTGTCAACTTGGACTTTTAGAACTGGCTGATTTTGTTAGCAATCCTTCAAAGTGTTTTCTGAATTAGTAAAAAAAAAAAAAATACATGTTTATTGGTTTGTATAACTGAAGACAGGTTAAGCAATTCCCTCAAGTTTGCCAAAAACAAAACAAAACTCTAACACTTCTCCTTTAACACAGAGTCTGGAAAATGTGTGATTTCTGGAAAGCCACCATGTGATAATTTAATAAACTTGGAGACTGTTTTTAAATTTTTATTGAGGTTCACTAATAGCAGATGTGAAAAGCGACAGGCCCAACACCATTTTATGTCCATGTTAGGAAAATGAACTTGCAAATCTATCCCCGGAGCCACTGTTCCCACTTCTGATTTAAAGGTCAGTGAATTCTCCTCTGAAAATCCCATGTTTCAGCCTTGGCCAGAATAAAAGTATGGGCCTTTTCCTTTTTAAGAAAGAGAAAATTGGAGGTAATTTTATGCATTTGTCCCTCTTTTCCTTTGCTGATTCACAAGACTATACTGGGGTTTTATGCATTTCCATGTCATTGAGCACCAATGTTAGAGAGCCCTGCACACAGGGTGGAGGGAAGGTGGGCCTGAGTCTGACTCCAGGCTTTACACCCTGGCTTCTTTCTTATTGAGACAAACTTTGTATTAACTAGAACATACTTTCAGAAAAAGCACCCAGATTATCAGTGCCCAGCACAGTAAACTTTTGTGAGGAGGGAGCAGAGCAATCTAGAACATTCCATGCACCCAGACGCCTTCATCAGACCCTCTGGTCATCAGAGGCCTCTCCCCACAAAAGGAGTCTGCATTCTGTCCCCAAAACCCAGTGCCACCTGCTGCTTACACAGATGCGGTGTCTGCTTCCCTCCACGGCAATGGTGGAGCTGTAGCTTATTGGTTTTAGTTGCTGTGTACTGTTCCATCCTAAGAACACACTCGGATTCACTGAATCATCGTGACTGTTTGGTAATTTCCGATTTGGGGCTCCTACAAAGAATGCTTCTACATACGTTCTTCTGTCTGTTTTTTGTGAACTTGTGTGACCATTTCCATCAGATTTCTACCCAGAGTGGAATTGCTGGATAAGGTCAGACACACTAGCTTTCATAGGTTCTACCTGTTTTCAAGGTGGTTGGACCCAACCCCTGCTCCTCAGACAGGCAACCATGCCTATATTTCCATGGCAGAACTGATTCAGGCTTTAAATGGAGGAATGGGTATATTTTGAGTGTTTTTTGGCTCAGAATGGCTTTATTTAGTAGTAGGCTTTAACAGTAGGAGCTCCAGGAATGAAGAAATAGTGGATAAGCTCACTGCGGGCAGTGGTAAGAAATTAGCTCTCAGGTCTGCCCAACATCTATGATTAGGGGTTTGGAAGAAGGAAGAAAGAAACGTAAATTAGAGAAAAAATGTTAAATTTCCGAAGTAGGATTTGCTCACTTGCTCAGGCAGCTTGTCTTGCTTCTGGAAGATTCTGGCCCAGCCCAGTGAAGGAGAGCTGGGTCTCCCATCCCCGACCCCAGGCTCCAGTGTCCAAGAACCACAGCTGCAGGGACAGTGGTCAGGTTTGTCCATCTGTCATGGATTAGTCATGGAATAGCTGCCCAGTTCTCACCGTGTGCCACGCCTCAGGGTCCCGGCGTTAGTGATGGGGCTGGGCCTGCCCCCCAGGAGCTTAGAGTCTCAGGAAGGTGAGGGAATCAGCTCTCACTAGATGGCGGGGCCCGTGCAGCATGGGGCTTACCCCTCTCCTCGGGACATCTAGTCTACCTCTGATTGCCTGCTGGGGAAGGAGGGAGCAGGATTGGAAATATTCAATGTGTTCAAAGAATGGAAGAGCCTGCTGGGGAGAGGAAAACAAAGGAGGGGCTTGGAAGCTATTTCCAGGAGAAATTATTTATACTCATGCCCAGAAAGGAGAAAACAGTCCCAAATACCCTCAGTTTCCCCCACTGGGCATGACTTGCACTCACAACATTTTCAGGTGAGCCCTCTGCTCCCTGTGTATTTCCTTCCAAAAGGTAGAGTGGATGGTCATTCAACCAGGCCCAGGGGAGAGATGGGAATGTCCTGGGGCAGTTCCAAGAGCACCGTCCCAGCATCATCGTGGGACACACTTTTGGCTCAAGCTCAGATTCAGCTCCATCCTTACTCTGACCCCCCAGCCCTCTGCACCTTGAGCTTAGGGGAGTCCTGGCCTCTGGGCAGCAGGTCTGAGATGTGAGGTGGCCCCAGCGCAGAGGCTGCAGAGACC
The DNA here is from genome assembly GCF_937001465.1 of Orcinus orca. Classification (NCBI taxonomy): domain Eukaryota; kingdom Metazoa; phylum Chordata; class Mammalia; order Artiodactyla; family Delphinidae; genus Orcinus; species Orcinus orca. The sequence continues at coordinate 182,775,895 of NC_064561.1, read as the reverse complement.
CACACAACGAAGGCCATCTCCTGACTTTCTCCAGACACAGAGGTGAACCCCCTACCAGCCATATGGAACTTAGGGTGTAATAGAGGTGCAAACTAGAAGTTTCTGTGGGATACACTCTGCTTTGTGCTCACAGAGGTGGTATGTGACAGGATTCCCAGGGGGGAAAAAGCCACCTCAGAAGGTGGGATGGGTAAGGACCTTCCACTGATTGACAGGGCCTTAAAGGATACCAAGGCAGGAATTTCCACAGGTTTTAAATATGATACATGCTCACTGCAGAAAAGTACAGAAAGTCCCTAAATCTCACCATGTAGAGATAGCCACTAAGCATTTTGGTAACCATCTCCCAAAGACAGTCATTCCCTTTGGCCTGAATCAATGAAATCTTAACCAAAATCAATGAATTCAATTGAATGAGTACACTGTAACCTAAATCAATAAAAAATCATGCTTGAAAACTCTGGACTTGCACAAGGGTATGTGAATTCAGGTTCAATGTCATCAGTGCTCTAAGAAGTCTGGTGTATCACCTTTACCTGCAAAAGGTGGCTTCATGGTATTCACACCATTTCAAAAAAGGATTTGACGTTTTGGGTACAATATGAAAACAGCATGGTAGAGGAAAGACTCTTTGCTGGCAATTTTGGTAAAGGTATTCTGCAAGAAATTAAGCTTTCCTCTCAATGAATATTTGTTAAATGAATTAAAATCTAATGACTATATTAGAGGTAGTTAGAAGCAAATTGCAAAATGATTACAACTGGATGATTTTATGAATGTAACACAAAAACATGGTAAATGCATATGTGCACAGACACACATGCACATGAACATGGGCTAATTCTATAAGGGAAGATTCTGGAATAAAATACACTAGATGGGGGAGGAAAAAAACAAGGATGGTGCTTTTCCTTTTTAATCATAGGACCCTGAGAATGATTGCTACCTTCACAGGTCACCAGAGTTTAAAAACAAATGCTCATCAAACTGTCAAAAATTAAATACAAAGAAAAAATATTAAAAGCAGCAAGGGAAAAGCAACAAATAACATACAAGGGAATCCCCAAAAGGTTAACAGCTGATCTTTCAGCAGAAACTCTTCAAGCCAGAAGGGAGTGGCAGGACATATTTAAAGTGATGAAAGGGGAAAACCTACAATCAAGATTACTCTACCCAGCAAGGATCTCGTTCAGATTCAATGGATTAATTAAAACCTTTACAGACAAGCAAAAGCTAAGAGAATTCAGCACCACCGAACAAGTTTTACAACAAATGCTAAAGGAAGTTTTCTGGGCAGGAAACACAAGACAAGCAAAAGACCTAAATTAACAAACCAAAAACATGGTAATAGGAAAATACATATCGATAATTACCTTAAATGTAAAAGGATTAAATGCTCCAACCAAAAGACACAGACTGGCTGAATGGATACAAAAACAAGACCCATATATATGCTGTCTACAAAAGACCCACTTCAGACCTAGGGACACATACTGACTGAAAGCAAGGGGATGGAAAGAGATATTCCATACAAATAGAAATCAAAAGAAAGCTGGAGTAGCAATTCTCATATCAGACAAAATAGATTTTAAAATAAAGACTATTACAAGAGACAAAGAAGGATACTACATAATGATCAAGGGATCACTCCAAGAAGAAGATATAACAATTGTAAATATTTATGCACCCAACATAGGAGCACATAAATATATAAGGCAAATGCTAACAGCCATAAAAGGGGAAATCAATAGTAACACAATAATAGTAGGGGACTTTAATACCTCACTTTCACCAATGGACAGATCATCCAAAATGAAAATAAATAAGGAAACACAAGTTTTAGATGACACATTAAACAAAATGGACTTAATTGATATTTATAGGACATTCCATCCAAAAACAACTAAATACACTTTCTTCTCAAGTGCTCATGGAATATTCTCCAGGATAGACCATATCTTGGGTCATAAATCAAGTCTTGGTAAATTTAAGAAAGTTGAAATTGTATCAAGTATCTTTTCTGACCACAAAGCTATGATACTAGATATCAATTACAGGAAAAGATCTGTAAAAAATACAAACACATGGAGGCTAAACAATACACTACTTAATAACGAAGTGATCACTGGAGAAATCAAAGAGGAAATTAAAAAAAAACACCTAGAAACAAATGACAATGGAGACATGACAACCCCAAACCTATGGGATGCAGCAAAAACAGTTCTAAGAGGGAAGTTTACAGCAATACAATCCTATCCCAATAAACAAGGAAAATCTCAAATAAACAACCCAAACTTACACTTAAAGCAATTAGGGAAAGAAGAACAAAAACCCCCAAAAGTTAGCAGAAGGAAAGAATCATAAAGATCAGAACAGAAATAAATGAAAAAGAAATGAAGGAAATGATAGCAAAGATCAATAAAACTAGTAGCTGGTTCTTTGAGAAGATAAACAAAATTGATAAACCATTAGCCAGACTCATCAAGAAAGAAAGGGAGAAGATTCAAATAAATAGAATTAAAAATGAAAAAGGATAAGTAACAACTGACACTGCAGAAATACAAAGGATCATGAGAGAGTATTACAAGCAACTCTATGCCAATAAAATGGACAACCTGGAAGTAATGGACAAATTCTTAGAAAGCACAACCTTCTGAGACTGAACAAGGAATAGAAAACATAAATAGCCTAATCACAAGCCCTGAAATTGAAACTGTGATTAAAAATCTTCCAATAAGCAAAAGCCCAGGACCAGATGGCTTCACAGGTGAATTCTATCAAATATTTAGAGAAGAGCTAACACCTATCCTTCTCAAACTCTTCCAAAATATAGCAGAGGAAGGAACACTCCCAAACCCATTCCATGAGGCCACCATCACCCTGATACCAAAACCAGACAAGGATGTCACAAAGAAAGAAAACTACAGGCCAATATCACTGCTGAACATAGATGCAAAAATCCTCAACAAAATACTAGCAAACAGAATCCAACAGCACATTAAAAGGATCATACAACATGATCAAGTGGGGTTTATCCCAGGAATGCAAGGATTCCTCAGTATACGCAAATCAATCAATGTGATACACCATATTAACAAACTGAAGGAGAAAAAACATAGGATCATCTCAATAGATGCAGAAAAAGCTTTGGACAAAATTCAACACCGAGTTATGATAAAAACCCTCCAGAAAGTAGGCATAGAGGGAACTTACCTCAACATAATGAAGGCCATATATGACAAACACACATCGAACATTGTTCTCAATAGTGAAAAACTGAAACCATTTCCTCTAAGATCAGGAACAAGAGAAGGATGTCCACTCTCACCACTATTATTCAACATAGTTTTGGAAGTTTTAGCCACAGCAATCAGAGAAGAAAAAGAAATAAAAGGAATCCAAATTAGAAAAGAAGAAGTAAAGCTGTCACTGTTTGTAGATGACACAATACTATACATAGAGAATCCTAAAGTACTAGAGCTAATCAATGAATTTGGTGAAGTAGCAGAATGCAAAATTAATGCACAGAAATCTCTTGCATTCCTATACACTAATGATGAAAAATGTGAAAGAGAAATTAAGGAAACACCCCCATTTACCATTTCAACAAAAGGAATAAAATACCTAGGAATAAAGCTACCTACGGAGGCAAAAGACCTATATGCAGAAAACTATAAGACACTGTTGAAAGAAATTAAAGATGATACAAACAGATGGAGAGATATACCATGTTCTTAGGTTGGAAGAATCAACATTGTAAAAATGACTATACTACCCAAAGCAATCTACAGTTTCAATGCAATCCCTATCAAACTACCAATGGCATTTTTCATAGACCTAGAACAAAAAATTTCACAAATTATATGGAAACACAAAAGACCCCAAATAGCTAAAGCAATCTTGAGAAAGAAAAACAGAGCTGGAGGAATCAGGCTCCCTGACTTCAGAATATACTACAAAGATAGAGTAATCAAGACAGGACGGCACTGGCACAAAAACAGAAATATAGATCAATGGAACAGGATAGAAAGAGATAAACCCATGCACATATGGTCACCTTATCTTTGATAAAAGAGGCAAGAGTATACAATGGAGAAAAGACAGCCTCTTCAATAAGTGGTGTTAGGAAAACTGGACAGCTGCATGTAAAAGAATGAAATTAGAACACTCTCTGACACCATACACAAAAATAAACTCAAAATGGATTAAAGACCTAAATATAAGGCCAGATACTATAAAACTCTTAGAGGAAAACATAGGCAGAACACTATGACATAAATCACAGAGAGATCCTTTTTGATCCACATCCTAGAGAAATAGAAGTAAAAACAACAATAAACAAATGGGACCTGATGAAATTTATAAGCTTTTGCATAGCAAAGAAAACCATAAACAAGACCAAAAGACAACCCTCAGAATGGGAGAAAATATTTGCAAGCGAAGCAACTGACAAAGGATTAATCTCCAAAATATACAAGCAGCTCATGCAGCTCAATATCAAAAAAACAAACAACCCAATCCAAAAATGGGCAGAAGACCTAAATAGACATTTCTCCAAAGAAGATATACAGATTGATAACAAACACATGAAAGGATGCTCAACATCACTAATCATCAGAGAAACGCAAATCAAAACGACAATGAGATATCATCTCACACCAGTCAGAATGGCCATCATCAAAAAATATAGAAAAAATAAATGCTGGAGAGGGTGTGGAGAAAAGGTAACACTCTTGCACTGTTAGTGGGAATGTAAATTAATACATCCACTAAGGAGAACAGTATGGAGGTTCCTTAAAAAATTAAAAATAGAACTAGCATATGACCCATCAATCCCACTACTGGGCATTATACCCTAAGAAAACCATAATTCAAAAAGAGTCATGGGGGCTTCCCTGGTGGTGCAGTGGTTGAGAGTCTGCCTGCTGATGCAGGAGACACGGGTTCGTGCCCCGGTCCGGGAGCATCCCACATGCCGTGGAGTGGCTGGGCCCGTGAGCCATGGCCACTGAACCTGCGCGGCCGGAGCCTGTGCTTCACAATGGGAGAGGCCACAACATTGACAGGCCTTTGTACTGCAAAAAACAAACAAAAAAAAAGAGTCGTGTACCACAATGTTCATTGCAGCACTATTTACAATAGCCAGGACATGGAAGCAACCTAAATGTGTATCAACAGATGAATGGATAAAGAAGATGTGGCACATATATACAATGGAATATTACTCAGACATAAAAAGAAATAAAATTGAGTTATTTGTAGTGAGGTAGATGGACCTGGAGTCTGTCATACAGAGTGAAGTAAGTCAGAAAGAGAAAAACAAATACCGTATGCTAACACATATATATGAAAAAAAAAAAAAAAAAAGGTTCTGAAGAACCTAGGGGCAGGACAAGAATAAATACACAGATGTAGAGAATGGACTTGAGGACACGGGGAGGGGGAAGGGTAAGCTGGGACAAAGTTAGAGAGTGGCATGGACATATATACACTACCAAATGTAAAACATATAGCTAGTGGGAAGCAGCTGCATAGCACAGGGAGATCTGCTTGGTGCTTTGTGACCACCTAGAGGGGTGGAATAGGGTGGGTGGGAGGGAGACACAAGAGGGAGGGTATATGGGGATATATGTATACATATAGCTGATTCACTTGTTATACAGCAGAAACTAACATACCATTGTAAAGCAATTATATTCCAATAAAATGTTAAAAGGAAAATATTAAAAAGAGAAGTTTAAACCCAAAGAAAAATAAATTCTCCAGTTTACTTTTGGTTGTAGTTTTAAAATTTTAAATGGTTTCACAAAAATGTGAAAAGTGAACAGATCCCTTTAGAGAAGCTCTCTTGGCAGTCAGCTCTGACTCACGTTGTTTTATATATTTTAGAAAAGGATAAATATATAAAAATCAAGAGGTTGCACTGTCCTGACTGTCTAAGCTATTTCATGGAGTGGTTTTACTTCTCAGTGATAGCCTGCATGTAAGGATGTTTTGTTTAGGCAGAATTCAGCCGGAACAGTTAACAAAAGTAGCATCACTCTTGCTGGAATTAAGGAGAATCCACGCTTTCTAAGGGCGCAGGCCTCCATAGTCATGCCCAGTGCTGCTTTTAATACTGTGCTCACATGACTTTCCCCCTTGTCCTAAAGTAGCTACTAGGGTTGCTTCTTGCTCTTAGCTGTATCTCTACAAGTTGAAGAAACAGATCGGCTCATAAAGGGAAGGTGTGGACTCCACGTGCCGGGAAGCCAGCAGACTCAGATGCCTCCGTCCCTGCTTGACAATCACAAAGGGGCCTCGACAGAGAAGGCTCGTTTCTGTCAAAGTCTGTGGGAGTCTCAGCAAACTTGAGGGCACAGCGTCTGCGTCACTATCACACCACCACCCTTGCTTCCTGCTCCATTGTTTTTTTTTTTTTTTTTGCGTCCTCCTAGTATTTATTTTTTAAACAATCGCGTCTGCAACGGACTCCAACTTCTCAACCACGGATGACATCTCCTTCCATATTCAGAACAGGCATGGAATATTAAACCCAGAAAATGTCAGAAATCTCTCTTTTCAACGATTCTTCTCAACGTCACTCTGCTTGTTGCGTTGTGCTGGGAAAGACAGAAGATACGGTTTATGATGAGGCCACACCTCCTAAGAATAGAGAAAATACCCCAGAAATAGTAAACACATTGGCCAAATTATTATGTATTTTCTTCCTTTCTAAGGAAAGTAAGCACATTTTTAATGTGTTTTGTATTATAAATTATAAATTTATATTATATAACATTTGTACATTGTGTTAGATATAACAAGATACATGTTATGTTGTTATACATTGCAAATAATATATTTAAAATGATAAAATACCAATATTTTATATAACAATGTGACAATAAAAATGATTTAATACATAAAAATAATCGTGTGCTCGGTCATTTACAGAAGAATCGAGTTGATTGTAGCATCTTTCTTGGTTTCTCTTCAAAATGTGTGTAATGCCCACTTAGGGAGAGGACCATAAATACAGTGGACATTTCTGGAGGGTAAGGGGCATTCTAGAAGAGAAGCTATGAGTTCAACTCATACAATTTTATTTGAGTTTGGGTGGAAATTGTTTAAGGCAATATACACCACCACTCACATCTGAACTCAAATTGGCCTCCTCGTCTATTGAAAGAGTCTAAACAAAAAATCCTCATTCTCCGGGCGAGAGTTCTACAAGGTAGATCTGAAAAGGAAATCCTTCCTCATCACATTCCAAGCCTTGGTGTTTCATCCATGCCCAAGCTTGTGTGAGCAGTTAGATCTCAGCGGTAGGAGGAAGGCTGGTGAGATGACCAGCCGAGGTATTCACGGTCAGAGACAGCAAGAGCTGGACGCCTGCCCCAGCCCCAGGCCCAGAGTCTGCAGGACAATCCTCTGCTCCTGAGGTTGGACCCGGTCAGAGCTCCCAGCCTCCATCTGCAATAACTCTCTGGTCCAAATGAGGAAAGATATGCCTGGCAAAACAGGCAAAATCCCGCCACCCTGACATGCTGGTCCTTACATCCCTGACGATCTCAAACCACAGCCCCACTGTCAACAATGCCGACATCACTAAGGCCTAATTTGGCAATCTCAGTCCACAGTCTTGAGATCGCTTCAGCTGAAAAATAAAAAAAAAAAGCTTCTCCACTAATCCTGGCCCATATGCAGCTTGTCATGAATCAGGCACTTTCTGCTCCAGGAGCAACCAAGGGACACAGCTGTGTTTCTTCTCTTACGTTCCTCCTGCATAATGACAGTTGCCAGTTAAGGAAAGCCACTTTAATAAATTAGGGAAATGCCAAGGAAGCTTCAAACCATGAAGAATCTGATGGGTTCTTAGAGTGATTTCTTCCAAGTGTAAAAGAGGCGCGGACACCTGCGAGGCTGCAGTCCAGCTGCAAGGGCACCTGCTTACTGCGGAATCGTGCGTGCCCGTCAGGGTGAGGCCACATCCCGGGCAGCTTTTAGGTGCTAAGACGAGACAGAGAATTGATGTGAGCTCTGGACCTGGAATGGCGTGTTTTAGTAAGTAAATGAACTATCCACGTAACATTAAGAAGAAGTCTGGTGGAATAAAAGCACGGTCATTGGAAACGCCATAAGTGGGTCTAAACCAGTCATCAGTGGGTTAGAACAGCAGCTGGGTGAATGTCGGCTGCTTTCACAGCCGTCCAGTCCACATCTGGGACGCGGCCCCGGGCTGCCAAAGCTAATCGGTTTGCTCATTTTCATAAGCACACTTTTTCTCACACGATAAAGCTAAGTCACTCATGAATTTGTTCATTCATTTCACAAACATTTGGCAATAACCTGAGTGAAGGGAAAGGTTCCCGCAGCAACGGTCAGGACTGGAGTGGTGCAAAGGGATGTTTAAGGTATCAGAGCTGAAGGAATTTGAAATTTATAATTAAAAAAGAAAGGGAGAAATCAAGAATATACACAAGTTGCAAATGTCTCTCCTGCCAGACTTGTGTTTTTTCCTCTCTAGGCAGGAACTTTCATGTGTTTTCTTCACTGTTGTATCCTGGGGCCCAGAGCAGTGCCAGGTACCCAGGAGGTACTCCGTAAATGTTTGTTACATAAGCGAATGGACAGACACTTGTGTTTGAAATCTACAAAGACTAGAGGGTATCTAGGAGGTGAAAATACCAACCCGCGATCTTAGGTGTACAGTAAAATGACCTGATTTTTCCAAAGCCCAGCTTGCTCTCTCTCTCTCTCTCTCTCTCTCTCCCTGTCTCTCTGTCTCTCTCCTTTCTTCAAGGGGGCAGAAAATTGAAGTCCATCAATAAGGTCGCTTCCCGTGATTTTCTGGGTTCATCTTCCCTCACCTCTTAGCTGTACCAAGAGTCCTCCGAGAGTGGACCAAGGTTCCGAGTGTAAGGAGATTGTGTACTTTTCCGGGTAGGGGCGGTCCTGCTCTGGACGCTCACCTGTCCTCCATGACCTGCGGCCTCAGGTGAATGGCTGGGAGCCTCCTCGTCTGAACCTCCAGGGCACCTGGGAAATGCCGCTTGGCTGCCCCCCCCCCACCCCGACTCCCAGACTCACCCATCACCCTCTGCCCAGGTGAGTGAGATAGTCATCGCAGGCACAGAGGGGACTCCGGGGGACTGGCAGCAAACGGGGGACACAAACCCTTCTTCATTTTCCGTCACAGCCCTCCTTCCTGAGGATCTCGGCCCAGGTCACAGAACATGGGCCCCTTCCCCAGGAGACCCATCAGGAAACTTCCAGAGGCTCCTCGGATTCTGTCTTCCAACCCCCAGGCCTTTTACCCTGTCCTCGGGCAGGACCCTTAGGCTCTTCTTTTCTTCCCAGTTTACGTTTGTTCCTGTTTTCATTTTCCTTTTAAGGAAAAACCCTTTCTTTTAAAACTCCAGTCTATTTGTGGTGTGTACTTGATGGTGAGGGGCATTTTCTTAAACAGACCTCAGCCTCCCTGCTGTTGCCCTGAAGCCGTGGGCAGGTCTGTCTTCTCTGGCTGCTCGTTGGGCAGGGGCAGTGCTTGGTGATGGGGGTCGATGTTGGCCCCCAGCGTCGCCCGCCCGAGGCCAGCACACCCGGGGGCTGCGGGCTCTCGAAGGCCCAGCACCACGAGGGTAGCCGGTCACCACGAGAACTGTCCCTGGGTTTACCTAAACTCACTTAAAAAAATTCCCTTCTGCTAAGAGATGCTCCATCTGAAGTCAGCTATGTGTATCTTTTACTTATTTTTTTTTATTTTGAAGCAAATTTAAGCTCACAGAAAACTGTAAATATAATGCAGAGAGGTCCTGTCAACCTTTTACCTAGTTTCCCTCCGTGGTTTTTTCAGAAATAACTTATACAATTTTTAAAAAATTGGTTACTTTTAAAACTTTTTATGTGTTTGAAGCAAGAGAATCAGCCGTCACCACTCAGCATACCCCTGCCCCAGCCGAACACCCTGTTTATATTCTCCTAAGAGGCTTTCTGACAGCGCCTGGCTTTACAGGTTCTTATCCATCAATAAGTCACTCTGGAGTGTGTGTGCGGGGTGTGTGCATGTGTGTGTTGTGGTGTGGGTGTGTGTTTGTGTGCGTGAGTGTACGTGTGGCCTGTGGTTGTGTGTGCATATGTGTCTATGTGTATGCGTGAACACATGAGATGTGTGTGTGTGTACGTGTGGGTGTGTGGTATATGAGTGTGGTGTGTGCGTGTGTGTGTGCATGCGTCTGGGGTGTGCAGGTGAGTGGTGTGTGGTGCACATGCGTGCTGTGTTTCCACTTGCCCTGCTAAGGTCCACGCTCACGCAGCCCCAGGCACCTGCTGGGGTGCCCTGACTCTCGGCGCCAAGCCCAGTGGGGTCTGGTCAGGGGCACCAGGCCTCCTCGGCACACAAACCCCTTCTGGCATTCATATGGACGTGAGAAGGGGTTTGGGTCCATGGTCTCCTACGAGCCGGTGGGTGTGGAAGAGAGCTCAGGGGTGGGACGGACCTGCACATCTCGTTTTGGAGAGAAGAGGCCCCCTCACTTTAGCCGTGTGCAGACAGATGGGCCGTGCCCAATCACCACTCAGCTTATACTTTTTAAATCTCAGAGTCTTTAAGCGAGTGCCTAGGAAACCGGACATTTGTGGGATTTTGGTCAAAACAGCAGGTCTGGGAGATCAGACCCGGCCTGACAGGTACCACACGGCGGCTGTGCCCTCAGGTTGCCCCTGCACAGGCCTCTCCCATCACAGCCGGGTCTGAATCCAGATCCAGGGTGCTGCTCCCACCCTGTGGAAGGGCAACATGCAGGGACCTTGCCGGGGGCTCTGGGCTCTCAGGACCGGGCCGCGTGGGGACGTCTCACTTTGGCCTTGAACAGAGCTTCTGAGGCATCCGCAGAGGCATTAAGTTTAGTTGTTGACTTTTTTCTCTTCAACTGTGATGACTTTGAACTCCTTCCAACATAGAAGAGCTGGAACAAAATCTAAGAGCGATAGTTGAGACCTTTCCCTAAGCAGTATCTTAGTGAAAAAGAAATCACGACAATTCCATCGGCCTGTGGTTTCCACGTGGTGAAGTTCCAGGTGTGGTCTGTGTGGTGCTGATGCAGAGGAAAAGGCACGAAGGGGACTAAAGTTCCACCAGAGAGCAGCGCACGGACGCACACACGCCCTCGACTCGTTGCTCCTGTGCGTTAACTGGCGTGATGTCCAGTAAGCGGGAAAACCCAGAGATGCTGGCGGTGAGGACCCCGCACCCTCTCCACCTCACAGTGACTCAGACCCGCTGCCGGTGTGACCTCTGCCAGGAGGAAAAAGCGCTGATTCCCGCAGAGCCGGCAAGTGGGGAGAAGGTGAAACCTCCTCTCCGCCAGTGACGGTGGAATTGTCTGGCCGTGTAATGAAGTTAATGTTTTGTGGAATTTACAACCTGGTATTAATAGTTTCTTCGCCAGACACCCTCCTCCGACTTCTTCGTTTTCCACCAGGTTTTTTTTTTTAACCACAAAAGAAACAGGACAATGTGTGAAGGCTCATTAATTCTCTTTGGTTTTGATTTCCTGCTTCTCTTTTTTGTTCACCTCATCCTGGAGGTTAAACAAGAGGCATGTCATCAGCCTTTCCAGAAGCTCTGGTTCACGGGAGGGTGAAATGGAGAGCCTCAGAGCTGTTGGCCCTTCTCGCCCCTGGCCTTCAGTGTCCGCCGTCTTATTGCCTCTTCAATCAGCAATTACACAGGCAGGAACAATGGACCTACCGCTTTCACGACCTGGCCTCAAATTTGCCTTGATTTGCCAATGTGTGTCATAGCAACACTCCCTTTGCGGGTCGGGGGAGCCTAATTACAGGATGAAGATGGATTGGGGCCTGAGAAAGGCTCACCCTGGGGACTGTACGCCGGCCCCCTGCCCTTCATCCCGCTGGATCCTGACCCCCGGCTGCCCCGAGTGCCCACCTGACCCAGGGATGCTGAAAGGACGCAACCTGCTCCTCGGGACCTTTCAAGTCCCTGCAGAGGGAGGAGGCGGTGCGGAGATGTGGTGCCTCTGGGGGCCAGAAAGAAAATCCTGAGACGGGGCTGAGGGCCTGGCTCTGACCCATGGACGATGGTGCCGTGGAGACGTGTGTGAGAGGACTGCAGGTGAGCCCAAGCCCTTCCTGTCTTCTTGGCCTGAGTTTGCGTCTGGGGGACGTGCTCTGAGGCCGTTCTCACTCCCTTTCAAATTGTGAGGAAAATAACGTGTGTAAATTAGAGGAAAACTGAAATATAATTTCCAAAGTAAAGAAGCCAATTCTGGCAGACAAAAAAATTGACAAACACCACTTATTTGAAAAACATGATTTTGATACAACTACATTGATTCTTGTCCCTTTGTCCACTGCGAGGAACCGCCAACTCGGATATCAGATCTGCTGCTTTCCCTGCTGTAGGAATGTCATCCGAGGAGCCGGTGACCAGGGCTCTCCACCCCTCTGCACCTGTCAGAGCCCTTCCTCAAGAACAGAGCTTCCAGGAGAGGAGCTCACAAGGGCACAGCTGTCAGACTGCCCTAGCGTGGCTGTCGCTCTTGCACTGGCCCATGTTGGTGCCCTGGGCCTGCTGACACAGAAAACCACAGCAGCCAAAGACAGCAGAGGCTGCTAGCACAGTCCTGGAGCCAAAAGCATGAATGCGAGGTGTCGGCAGGACGGCGCTCTCTCTGAGGCTCCGGGGGAGGGTCCCTCCTCCAGCTGTCCGCGGCATCCCTGGGCTTATAGAGCATCCTTCCATCTCTGCTTCTTTCTTCCTCTGCTTCTTCTGTCTGTGTTTCTGCTTTCTTTTTATAAGGATACCAGTCACTGGATTAGGGCCCAGGCCTACCATGATGTCACCTTAATCAATTGCATCTGCAAAGACCCAATTCCAAATAAGGCCCTGGGGTTTAGGACCCGAACCTGTCTTTTGTGGGGACGTGATCCGACCACAGCAAGTTCTGACTATGATGCTAAAAAGAAGGCAGGGCTTCCCTGGTGGCGCACTGGCCTGCCGATGCAGGGGACACGGGTTTGTGCCCCGGTCCAGGAAGATCCCATGTGCCGCGGAGCGACTGGGCACGTGAGCCATGGCTGCTGAACCTGCGCGTCCAGAGCCTGTCCTCCGCAACGGGAGAGGCCACAACAGTGAGAGGCCCGTGTACCACCAAAAAAAAAAAAAAAAAAAAAAAAAAGAGGGCAGTAGTGGAGAAAGAGCCTTGGGACTCACCTCCTAAGAGTCTCCTTCCCAGGTTCCACCAAGAGCCAGCCATCCTGTTGTGCTCAGGTCTGTAATGTGAGCTCTGCCTTTTCTCTCTCCCTGTTCCCCCCACCGGCACAAAGAGCCCCCTCTGCCCAGTGGTGCCTCGGAACCTCCAGGATGCCTTACACATAAGAGTGAGGACTTCAATGTGTCTGCAGAGACCAGCCTTCAATATCACTCTTCATCCTTGTGAAGCATCGATTCAGAGAAACACTACTGTATCCATGGATGTTTTCTTTATAAAAGGAAATCTTAAGGTTAAAATTACGACAACCACATAATAAAGACTGTTAGCAAAACGACTTCCTTCTTCCTCTGATTTCCCACTTAGAGCTTAAATGTACATACTAAGATAACGGTGTCCCCTCCTGCCTGAAGGATATGGAAAATCATAAAAGGTACGGTCCTTATGAGGGTAGTTGGTATCGATGGCATCTTTTCTCTTGAGAAATAAAGTAAAAAATAGCCTGGTCACAGTTGGAGTTCGTTAAGCCCAGATTCCATCCTAATTATCACTGTATGCGATAAACTTAGCCCTGTAGAAATATGATATTTCTTCACGTTTTGATGCTAGAGTTATAATAATAAAATCTTCAGTGCTCTTTACCCTAATAAATATTTTGAATCCTGAAAGAAATAAAATTATTCAAAAAACCCAGCAAAACTGTGATTTCATTCCAATTCCAATCCAGAGAAAGAAATTGCTGACTTCCTTCGATGTTGCTTGCCAAGGGAAATCTATGCCTTAATTCAGGGCCGTTGTCATATTTTGCAATCTCCCCTGTAGAAAGAAAGTTATTCAAACTATCTGGGAATGAAGTGTACAGGAAAGGAAGAATGCATGTTAATATTCTGTGGTCTAATTCCTCAGCAACAGACCACATAGCATTTTCTTTCTTTTCATCTCCCATCCTGGCCTCAGTGCAGACTCCGGGTCACAAAAGATTGAGCTAATTCTTACCATAATTTAGACAGCTGAGAACTTTTTAAGCTTTTATTTTAACTCTTTTACAAAGCCTTTTGGTCTAGGTTGTTTTGATGTTTTTGTTCTCTGAGGGAAAGTGTTAACATATCACCTGATGTGTGCGTGAACTGTGGGTGGGAAACCTGAGTTATTCTGTCTGGAGAAGTGACCCCAGCAGCCCAGGCTCACGGACTATACCCGGGCTTCCTTCCCCTGGTGTGGGGCTTGGGGGTGGACCCCCAGGCTGGAGGGGCCGTGACGCTGTCCTGGACCACCGTACTTGTCCCTTCTCGTCCTGTCAGGCTGCTTTCCCGTCCAGATCGTTCAGCCAGGAGAAGTAATGGCAGCCTCCTCTTGGCTGTGTTAGAAGTGCTGAAGGGAGATGGTGATGATTATAACGGGCGATGTTTCTATAACCAGCTCATCAAAACAGATGGGAGACTGCGGATTCATTCAATTTCACTTTTAAAATGTCATGAAATAACAGAAAATGGCACATGAGGGGTGGCCATCTCTGAATCTCTGTGTCCAACGCAAAACCCATAAATCCCTCTAGGGCGTGGCCACGTCCTCCTGTGCGGTTGACCCTCTGCCGTGAGGAGTGTGATCTCTGGAGGAGAACACAGAATGGAGAGGTGCTGTCTCCAGAGGAGAGGAGTGTGGGCTCTGGGGAAGTAGCCCCTGGACGCAGCAGGCTCCCTCTGGGGCTGCACTGTGACGGGTGCACGTTCTCCGCCTTGCCTCCTGGGGTGGAGGAAGGACAAGTCACCAAGACCCCCCAGCCTCCTCTGGGGGACACAGTGAGTGGGTCCACTTGGAAGGGATGCCGCTCGGGAGGGATGCTAGGTGGCACAGAGCGACTGCCATTCTGAGGCTGTTTCTGAGCCCATCAAGGGCAGACGTCTCCTTGCAGGCACCACCCCCGCCATCTTGCTAGGAGTGGTTTTGACAAAATAAACATGTTATGGTTTGTCTGTCTCAAGCACAGGATGGATGCATCTATCAGAACCTCCTAGGAAAGAGTGGCAACAGACAGACCCATCCGGCAAGTATGAAACTAGGAGGGTGAGGTGTCTTTTTGGATGAAGACTCAGGGCTGCCTTTGGGGATGAAAAACTGCGCTCCATCAGCTGAAATGTTTTTCAGCATTTGATGATGTGTCGTGAGGATACTTCGAGGATGAGGTTTAGCGAGACCTCAGGAACTTATGATCTCAACTCAAGGATCCCAGCTGACCCCAGGATCAGAGGGCAGAGACCCTTGTCACCTCCGGGGTACTTTGGTCCATGTGGGATGTACCCAAATGGCAAGGTCACATAGAGAGGCAGTATTTAGACCAAGTGGACCTGCACAACCACGTGGGTGAGCCAGAAATGAGCTAACAGTCATTTTCACTATAAACTGAATTATTGTATTCTCAACTATCAGCTGACAGCTTGCACTAGGTGAGCAGTTTTGAAGAGGAAAAACAACCGGTTAACTTTTGGAAGCTGGGGTAGCAGAGAAGAGAGTGAGCTAGCGTTGTTCCATTGAGTCAATGCCTTATGTGCCAGGCACAGGGCTGATCGTCTTACATTCCTTGTTTTATTTCTCCTGCCAACAACTCTGGCTGGTATGAATATATCCACTGTGTAGGGAAGAGGCTCAGAGAGGTTCAGTAACGTGTCCTGGTTATCACAGCTAACTAATGGCAAAGTAGAATTTCCAACCCGGGTCTGCCCCAACACCCTTTGACCCCTCTCCCTCACAGCAAGCTTTTGTAGTCCAGAGTAAACTGGGAGTTGTGTGGGCCTCCCCAGTGCCCGGAGAAGAAGGGCACAAGACATCTCCCCGGGGGAAAGTGGGATCTGAGCACCGTGATGTCCTGGTGGGTCTGCCATGCCAGGCACAACTCTCCCACGACCTGCACGGAAGCCTCAGGAAAAATGCCTCCTGGGAAGTGGAATTGAGGCAGGACTGGGGGTGACTGGGATGAGACAGGGAAGAGTGAGGTGGGTTCTCGCACAGGGCACAGGGAAGCACAGGGCGTGCCCGAAGCCGGGCAGAGGGTTTCCCCAGAGGACAATCTAGATGCAGGGCAGGCGGGAGTCAGGCGGCAGAGTGACAGCTTAAGAAGGGGGTGTATAGATATTCCCTGGGAGTCACCAAAGGCCTTTTGGGGACCACAGGGATGGTGCTCGAGGAGGTGAACAGAGGGGCTCACCCTCGACTTTGGTACCCAGACCTGCCCTCTGAGCCCGAGGTGCTGAAGCCCCTGCCGTGCTCCAGGCAGCACAGCCTGGAGGGACCAGGCTCTCCGAGCGAGCAGAGAGAAGATACTCATCTATCTGTTTCCAGAACGCTATCTCCCTGGTATCTGAGCGCGCTGAACAATAGACCAGTGCACGGGCTTCTACCCACACGAGAGAGAAATCTTCCGCTTATCACCCCCACCAGCCGGTGCCATGTCTCCACGCATCCTTGGACCACGGGGCTTCTTTTTTTCTTTTTTTGCGGTATGCGGGCTTCTCACTGTTGTGGCCTCTCCCGTTGCGGAGCACAGGCTTCAGACGCGCAGGCTCAGCGGCCATGGCTCACGGGCCCAGCCGCTCCGCGGCATGTGGGATCTTCCCGGACAGGGACACGAACCCGTGTCCCCTGAATCGGCAGGCGGACTCTCAACCACTGTGCCACCAGGAAAGCCCCCACGGGGCTTCTTAAACAGGGCGATCAGGATGCGCGAGGGAGGCCCCCAGGGCAGCGAGACCTCATCCCCCCTGCATTTGCATGAACCTTGGATGTCCATAGAGGGGGCCGGGCCTTAGGTGACCCTGCAGTCCCAGGTTCTGAGGCCCGGGCAGGAGGGCATCCTGACTTGCACCAGCTCTTCCAGGGGCAGGGGCCTAGCACAGCCTCCTGCAGCCGCAGGGCCCGGGAGCACAGCTGGCCACCCCAAGCCCCTCCCCTCTGGCAGCGTGCTCCCCCTTCACGTAGACCGTGCCGGCTTCCTACCCACCCCGGTTCATCTACGGACCGCACTGACTCTGTTGTTATTTAGATATTGACGCACCAAAGCCCTTACCCCAGGGACTAGAAAGGAAGATACACGAGAAGGCCTTGGTCCTGCGCTTCAACTTCCACTGGACAGCACCTAGGGGTCTTGAACTAGATGCCAGAAGGTAAGTGACCGCAGGGACACTGGTGTTTGTGGCTAGAACAGCTATTGAGCAAAAAGAGCACTTTTCCTGGACGCACATCACCCGATACCCCACTGTGCAGCTCACGGCATCCCTGTGGTCCCTAGACATCCAAGGGTCCGTTTGGTGCTGGGAGGGGCAGCAGAGGTGCCGTCCTTGTGGTGTCTTCAGGAAGAGACTTTCTCCCCATCATTGACTCCATAACCCACAGGTCCACAGACACAGGAACTGACGTGTATGTGGTTACTAAGCAGCTCTTGTGGGAGCCACACTGCTACGGGAGTTTTGTCTTCTCTCTTCCAGTCTTCCCACCTGGCCACGTGGCCTTGCAAAATGTTGCTTAGCCCTTGGACACCTTAACTTTGCAAAAACTCTAAAAGCTCACGGGCTGCTTTCCCAGCAATCAGCGCACACCATGGCTCCACCCTGTGCTTATCAGAGAGGTGTCCAGGGTCTGGATTCTTTTTAGAGTTTTCTTTTTTTTTTAATTTGAAAATAAAGTTTATTCATTTTTTCTCAGATTATAAAAGTAATATACAGTTTTTTAAAAAAAAATATTAGAGTATAGTTGTTGTGTTAGTTTCAGGTGTAAAGCAAAGTGATCCAGTTATACCTATACATATATTCATTCTTTTTCAGATTCTTTCCCCTTATAGATTATTACGAGATATTGAGTCTAGTTCCCTGTGCTGTACAGCAGCACCTTGCTGGTTATCTGTTTTGTATCTAGTAGTGTGTGTCTGTGAATCCCAAGCTCCTAGTTTATCCCCCCACCCATGTTTCCCCTTTGGTAACCATAAGTTTGTTTTCTGTGTCTGTGTGTCTGTTTCTGTTTTGTAAATAAGTTCATTTGTATCATTTTTTAAAAATTAGATTCCACATATGAGTGATACCTTATGATATCTGTCTTTCTCTGTCTGACTTCCTTCACTCGGTACGATTATCTCTAGGTCCATCCATGTTGCTGCAGACGGCATTATTTCCTTCTTTCTTACGGCTGAGTAGGAGTCGATTGTATAAATATATACATCACATCTTCCTTTTCAGAATTTTCTTGGCATCTTTGTCCCCAGTGGTGGCCCTGGCATACATCTGCAGGGGACAGCTGGTGGCCGAGTTTCCACAGAGCGGGAAGAGGGAGGGGAGAGAAGAAATCTTTGGTCCGCGGCAGCAGATGTCTTCGAGGATCGGGCTGGGTATAGCCAGACGACGCAGCCTGGGAGCACTTACCAGTACACGGCTGGTCTGGCAGGGGGGGCCCAGGTTTACGGCCGGTGCTGTGTATGCCCCGTGTGATCCCCTCTCCTGGGGGGTAGTCAGAACCTGAGCGAATGGGATTTGGCCCATGATTCAGTGGTCTTACACGGCATATCAGTTGGCCTGGGCTGCAGGGGCTTAAACAACAGACACGTATCTTCCCACAGCCCTGGAGGCGGGAATTCTGCAACCAAGGTGTCGGCCAGTTGGTTTCCTGTGAGGCCTCTCTCCTCAGCTTGCAGATGGCCGCCTTCCCTGTGTCCTCACAAGGCCATCCCTCTGTGTATATCTGTGTCCTAATCTCTTCTCATAATGACTCCGGTCACCTAATGGGACCAGGGCCCACCCATATGACCTCATTTTACCTGAATCACCTCTTTAAAGCCCTAACCTCTAAATACAGTCACAACTGGGGGTTAGGACTCCACCATGTGAATTTTGAGGGGGCACAAATCAGCCCAGAACCTATGGCAAAAATGAAGGGGGTTTGCACCTATAATTAAGGTCTCAAATTAATTGATGTTTGAGTTAAGGAAGAGGGGAGCTCTCCTTAGTGGGCTTGTTCCAATCAGGTAAAAACCTTAGAAGGCAGACTGGGTCCTTCTGGAGACAGAGGGACACTGTCCTACTGGCCTGGAGGAAGCACACAGCCACGTCCTGAGCTGCTGGCAGGGGAGGTGGCCTCGGGGGGCAAGGGCTTCACTCCTACAAGCGCAAGCTCTTGAATTCAGCCGACAGCCCGAGCCTCTTGGAAGCAGGCCTTTGCCTGGCTGAACCTCCTGCTGAGAACACAGCCCACTGATGCCTAGATTCCAGCCTCCTGAGGCCACAGGCAGAGAGCCTGGCTCGGCTGTGCCTGGATTTCTGGCCCGTGGAGGCTGTGGGATAATTGAGGGCTGTTGTTTCATGTCACTGAAGCTGTGGTTCTTGTTATCCAGCAAGAAAAGGAATCCAGAGGGAGGGCACCCGGACGTCTGCATTGGGAGAACACGCTCTTCTACTCCGTTTCAAGTTCAGAAAGGATGAAAATGAGTCTTCGGCCACTGCGTGTCTGTTGTGATTTCTAGGAAAAGGGAGGCCTTCCTTATTCTAGAAGAGAGAAGCGTGGAGGAAAGGTCCTGACCTTTCTGGGGGGTGGGGCTGGTCAGCTTGGCCTCGTTGGTCCAACTGAGCCAGCTGCCCACTCAGAGCTGAGTCTCCACTGTATCACCTCCACAATCGCCGGCCCTCTCCTGGTTGCTGTGAGCCAGAAACCCGCGTGCACATCCTAGCCCCTCTGGTCCAGGTCTGGGGCACTTGACTGCTGCTTTGTGAAGAACACATGTGGGTGAACAGGACTTTATGTAGAGAAGACATGACGTCACCATCTAGACGTGCCCTTCCTTAAACCCTCCTTTCTCCCCACCTGGCTTTCACAGGACTCGTCCCGCATTTTTCCTCCCTTGGTCAGTGCCTGAATACGGTTGGAATCTTATTAAACTGCTCTAGGTCTGAAGGCCTCTATTTGGCTTTACCACACATCAGCTCCCGAAGAGCTGACGCTTCCTGGGAAACCCCAGATCCGAACGAGAACCCACAGTGCCTGGGCCACCTCCGTGGCCTGGGAGGCCAGGGATAGATCTAACGCCTGCCATCCTGGAGCGGGGACCCCAGGCTACCCACCTGAGCCTGACATGTCCAGCCGGAGCGTCAGGAGCCTCTTGGGAAATGGAAACTTCAGTGAGCACATCTTCTCGTTTCTGTATTTAATGTTTTGACATGTTGGGTCTCGCTGGCCCTGCAGGGAAGGCTGCTTCCAGGCTGGCTCCCGCCCGGGGGGCAGCAAGCAGTGCTGTCAGCCCGCCGTCCACGTGCAAACCAGCCAACCCAGAGGCACACTGCCACCGTCCCACTGCCCTCCTCAGCCCAGGCAGGCCCCAGACGACTCCGGACAGAACAGACCCTGTGCCCTGGGGCCCGCAGGAAGCGCTCACCCTGCCACCTCCCATCCTTCCCATGGAACCCAAGCAAGTGGTCTTGCCGTGTTTCTCCCTTGCCCTCTGACTCCTGATCAGCCCGCTGCTTCCGTGTGTGGCCGCCTTGGCGAGCTGGACCTCCTGTTTCTAGGGACCTGTGAGTATAAGCCCTTCCTCCTCACTCATGACAGTCATGCTATGTCCGTGTGTCCTTCCTTTCCTGACTCAAACAGAATCTCAGACACCCTGTGAAAACAGAAGTCATACTTTAGTCAGAAGCAAGGTGACATCCTTAAGTGAGTCCCGAGGCCCCAGTCTGAGGGCCGGCTCTCCTTCTCCCTGGATGATGGACCTCAAGGTACCATTGCTACTCCAAGCCTCAGCCTCCCCTCAGGGAGATGCAGGCAAAGAATCCTACCTGTCGGGGCTTCCCTGGTGGTGCAGTGGTTGAGAGTCCACCTGCCGATTCAGGGGACACGGGTTCGAGCCCTGGTCTGGGAAGATCCCACATGCCGTGGAGCAGCTAGGCCCGTGAGCCACAACTACTGAGCCTGCGCGTCTGGAGCCTGTGCTGCGCTACAAGAGAGGCCGCGATAGTGAGAGGCCCGCGCACCGCGATGAAGAGTGGCCCCCGCTTGCCACAACTAGAGAAAGCCCTCACACAGAAACGAAGACCCAACACAGCAAAAATAAATAAATAAATTAAAAAAAAAAAAAAGGAATCCTACCTGTCTTCAGGAGGCAAAGGGATGAGGATGGAAAGGACGTACAAGTTTAGAAATGTATGTCGTCGCCCCCCACACCTAAGGAGGATGAGAGGGTGATGACACCAGCAACCCAGCAGAGAGTTGTCATGGTAACTGCTTAGCACCGGTCCAGGCCCAGACTGCCATGATCTGAAGGGCTCTACTCAGCTAGGAGTGACTTTTAAAGTCCTGGGAACTAACCCGGATAATTCATCCTCATTTGCTGTAGAAATACTCTTTTTAGATTCCTATTTATTTTTTAGGTGTAAGTGGATTTATCCTTATGCAAAATGATGATTTTCACATGGGTCATAAAAAGAGAATTCATCTCCGCCCACAGTGTTGGAAGGGAACCAACTTTGGGGGTGGGGGCAGGACCCCGAGTTCCCACTCCCTGGTTCTGTCCTTTGCTCCCTGGCTGACCCCAGAAAAGAGGCTGAATTTCTCTGGGCCTCAGCGTCCTTCCACAGAGAGCCAGTGGGTTGGGAGGAAACATCTACACTGACTTCCAAATACCAAATCTCAGTCTCTGCCACAACCCGTCCTGGGTTTAAAGGGTTCAGTCTGTCTTGAATCACCCAAAGGGCAGGCAGGAAAGACTCAGGCAGTCATTCCTGGAGTGAATAGAACAGAGTGACTTTACAAACGTCATTAAGCAAACCTTCCAGGTGTCATCAGCTCATGTTCAGCTTCTGTTTTACTCAGCGACTCGCGTTGTATTGAAAGTCCTTTTGAAACAAAGACATTGGGAAATTCTGCCAAAGGGCGCTGGCTTCCGTTTTGGGGTTTCGACCTTGTGCCTGTAGGGTGGCCGCACCCTCTCTGTTCTCACTGTGACCTGTACGTGTGTCTCCAACCAGCCTGTCCGTATGTTCGGCCAGCGGGTCCCGGCTCTGTACATGGGGTGGGGAGCCATGACTAAAGGAGAGAGAAGTGTTCCTCCCACAAGATGGCAGGCAGGGCTTCTTTGCCTGAACAGCAAGTTTCAAAGGAGAGACACTCATTCAGAGGAGAAAATATGGAATTTTCTGTTGCATCAACTCAGCAGTGCCAAGTATGCCAAAGCGTGGGTGTCTGCTTTGCTCTTTGAAATCCCAGCCTCGGTCTTTGTCAGTCGCCCCCAGATGACTGCCTGGCATCACCATGCATGTCTGAGATCACCTCGGGCCCTGTGCACACCAAACAGGAATGCAGGGGTGCCCTCCTCACCTCCGCAGGATGAACAAGGGCAGCTGACCATCCCTGGTGGCAAGGCCCTGTCTGTCATCGTCCTTGTGTGCACACAAAACTCCGTCGATGCCCTCTGGCACTTTCCCAGTGCACGTCCCATCAACAACAACAAATCATTTGTGAGCATATGTAGCAATTATCACCTGGAATAAAGGAGTTGGATCTTAACAGGGGGGCATGCCCAGGGCGGATCTGCACAGAAACGGCTGCTGGGGAGGCCTTGCGGCTTTGGTGAGTCACCTGATGAGCACTTGGTCAATGGTTAACCAGCTAGGCTGCCTGCACGGCCCAGGCCCACACTCAGGAGACAATGTGAGCGTTGTCAGTGGGCCTGGGAACAATAAATCCCTTTGTGTCCTGCACCTTAGCACGGATTTAGCAATGTTTTCACTTATGAAGGGCAAGCACCAACAGGCAGCCAGTGAGAGTGTTTGCACCAACGGCTGCTTTCCGGTGCGGTGTGTCGTGCGGGGGACGTGCCCGGAGCCCGGATGCATCTCCTTCCCAGGACCCGCGGCACCCACACCCCACCCGCTTCCCGGCACCTACCAGGTGGAGATGCAGTGACACGTGCCCTGAGATGAGCATCCCCTCTCCCGCCTCTGCGGTGAAGACTGTTTCAGGCTGGGCTGCTTTGTGTCGGGAATGGGTCATCTGAACACAAAGCAACGCACACAATTTGCTGGACATCCCAAGAAGTCAGGCTTTCCCTTGACCAGTGTCGATGTCAGGAAGAATGTCCAGAGTGGCTCAGGTGTCCCATCCCTCCTCCCGCCCCCTCGGTCTCTCTCTCTCTCCCCCCTCCTCTCTCTGTCTCTGCCAATCTCCCTCCACAATCTCTCTCTTTCTCCCTCTCTCTACACCACCTCCCAACACATAACCTTCAAATCGAATTTTGAAACGTCACTTGAGGACATGTCACCAGCCCCCGTGGCCTGTGTCTCTCTGTTCCCATCCACATCTCACCTTTCCTTGGTCCTTTCCTCCCTCCACAAAGAAGGACAAGTGGGCACGAGTGACCAGGCCCGCTTCGTGTCCACCTGGGTGGAAACAATCACTTCCCCTCTAAGCAGATCTGCTGGCCTTGAGATATCTCTTTATTTTCCTTTTATAAAAAAATAATTAAAATCTAATAACTGAGTTGGAGGACCCATCCAAGCTGGCTGACATGCCTGAAGGTCCCTTTCTTGCTGTGTGAACCCCATGAGCTCTGGATCCCATGGTCTGCAACTTCGCCCTCTGTGAAGATGGGTTGTCTATACCCACAGAGGTTTAGAAAAACCGTGGGGCAGAGCACGTGGCCACAGAGGGAGCTGCCCTCAGCAGCTGCCCCCACCTCTGGATCCTCAGCCTCCAGGCATCAACCCTGTGAGACCCTCCTCACAAGGGAGTCAACCCTGGACTCAGACGGGTTCCTGCAGAACCAGCGCCAACCCCAGTGTCAACAGCATCTTGCTGGCGAGAGCCAGTGAGAGCCGTGTTATCCCACGGAGGCTCCAGGGTCATTTTGATATCCAGCTCTTGACCACTCATGACAGGGATGGGGATGGCATGAGCAAGCCCCCTTTATGTGCATCCCCCAAGGAGGGCGGGATGACAACGGCCACATGGCGGTTGACCCAAAGTCTAGGACACAGCGATGGCTTCAGAAGGTGAGTGCAGAGTGCAGTGCAGGCGGGGATCTGGTGCTGCTCCTTGGCTCGGTGACGCTACAGCTGCCCTCTCTCTCTGTATCTTGGGTGGAGGTACCACTTAGGCAGGAACTGCCAGTGTGAGGACGACCAGGTACATGATGCCCGAGGAAACGTGAGCACATCCACTCACAAGCAAGCAGCCAGATTGGATACGACATCTGGCCCCTCACGTGTGCTGCTGGTCATCTGGAGCTGTGCCAGGGCCCCGAATTGTCTGGCTGGAGCGCCGTGATGTAGAGGCAGGCAGCCTGAGCGGGGGTTGTCGCCATGGCCAGGTTCTGCATGCTAAATGTTTGCCTGTGGTCAGAATCACAGGACAATATGAACTCTACAGGCTTCTTGTGAGAGACTCTGCCAGCCAGAGCTCATCACTTCATGATGGCCACTTATTTTTTCCAAGAGATTATAAACTCCACAAAAGCAGGTTCTATCCTAGACCTCTCGGCGTCTGACAATAGTTCTTTCGTGAGTAAGGGAAACACACAATGAGCTTGAATTTGCGTTTTATTTGAAGAATAGTTGTGCTTCTTTTTTATTTTCCAAAATTAATAATATTTGGTTTCTTTCATTCAATTAATTGTACTTTCTTTCCAACTTGAATATCGGATATTAACTTTTATCCACCCTTGACATATATATATATATATATATATATATATATATATATTTCCCATTATTAATTAGAAGATAGAGAAGAACCATGTTTGTCCCTATTTCTATGGATGACTTCACACAAAGACTTCATTTTCTCCTTGCTTTCATCCTCACACTTACAACTCTTGCATCCACAGAGCAGAGTTTTCAGAACATGCCCACCATATGCTCACTTCTCCATCTGCTTCCTGGGGAGCTCTGCAAGGTCTCCTCCATGTCAGGTTCTGTCTAGAAGGAGATGGAAAAATCCCACCCTCCTGGGCCCCATTTCCTAGTGCAGGAAGGGAAGAGTGATGAGATGCCACATTGACAGGACCGCTCCAGACCGGTGGGTGCTGTGCGATGTGGTCAGGGGTGCAGACATCCAGCTGGGGCAGAGAGTCTTCTTGGAGAAGATGCTAGAGTTAGACCTGGAGAATTAGAAAAAGTCAGCCTTGGCCAGATCAGGCTGCTATAACAAAAATGTCACTGACAGGGCAGCTTAAACAACTGACATTTTTTACTCACAGTTCTGGAGGCTGGAATCTGGGTCAGGGTGCTGGCAGGGTTGGGTTCTGCTGAGGACTCTCTTCCTGGTTTACAGATTGCTGCCTTCTTGCTGCATCTTCCCGTGGCAGAGAGAGAGGGAAGCAAGCTGTCTCATGTCTCTCCTCAGAGGGCAATGATTCCATTCACGAGGGTTCCACACTCACCACCTGGTCACCCCCTAAAGTCCCCATCTCCACAAACCATCATACTGGGGATTAGGTTTCAACACATGAATTTGGGGGGAGACACAAACATTGAGTCCATAGCAGTGTCAGCCGCAAAAGGTGTGGAAGAGGGAAGGCCCGGCCAAAGTCTTGGGTGAGGAGTAAGGTCAGTCATTGTACCTGGAGCAACGTCCTGAGGGGACAGTTGGTCACTGAGGGAACAGATGACACAAGGCCTTGTGGCCACAGTGAGTGAAGCCTTCAGAGTCCATCCTGTGCAGGACAGGAAATCTGGTAGGCATGTTTCCTTTAATAGACTCTTTTAGTGCAGTTTGGGTTTACAGAAAAAGTGAGTGAGAATCACAGCAAGCTCTCATATACTCCCTTACCCGGCCCCCCCCCCCACGCACGCACACAGAAACCACACATGCACACGTACACACACAAACTCATACACGTACACATGCACACATAGATACATATGCACACATGCACACACATGTATGCATGCACACAAATATGCACACATGCACACACATACAAGACACATAACACATGTATACACATACACACACATTCACACACACACAAATATTTTCCCCCATTATTAACATGTTGTCTTAGTGTGGTACATTTATTACAGTTGATGAACCAATATCAATACAGTGTTATTAACTGAAGTCCACAGATTATGTAAGGGCTCATTCTGTGCTCTACATTCTCTGGGTTTGGACAAACGTATGATGACATGTATCCACGATCATAGTGTCACACAGAGTAGCTTTGCTGCCCTAAAACCTCCTGTGCTCCACCTCCTCATCCCTCCCTCCTTTCCCTCAACCCCTGGCAACACTGATCTTTCTACTGTTTTGCCTTTTCCAGAATGTCACAGAGTTGGAACCATGCAGTATGGAGCCTCTTCAGATGGTTTCTTTCACTTATCAATATGCATTTATGGTTCTTTTCATAACTTCGTAGCTCATTTCTAGCTGAGTAATATTCCATTTTCTGGATGGACCACAGTTCACGTGTCCGTTCACCTACTGAAAGACATCTCATCCTTCCACAGTTTTGGCAATTACAGATTAAGGTGCTGTACCTATTCATGCACAGGGTTTAGTGTGGTCATAAGTTTTTAACTCATTTGGGTGAATACCGATCAGTGTGATCACTTGATTATACGGTAAGAGTATGTTTAGTTTTGCAGGAAACCACCAAAGTGTCTTCCAAAGTGGCTGCACCATTTTGCATTCTTACCAGCAGTGACAAGAGTTCCTGTTGCTCCATATTCTTGTCAGCGTTTGGTGCTGTCAGCATTTTGGAGAAATATGAGGATTAGCCATCCTCATAGGTGTGTAGTGGCCCAGGAGACATTATACTCAGAAGAGTCACATGAACGGATGTACATTTTAGAAAGATGCTTCTGGTTGCTCTGAGATGGAATGATGGAGATGCACTTATAGCATCCCAGGTGAGATGTGGCCGGTGTGGGCAAAGATGGAAGTGCAGAGAAGGAAAGAGACAGCGTGGAACACATGGTGGAGGAAGACCCTACAGGACTTGCTGATGGTTGGGTTGGATAGAAGATGGAAAGGAGAATCCCAGGTGTCAGTACTTCAGCCATCAGCAGGATTGTGGGGCTCTCAGCAAACAGCACTCAGTGATCTATTTTATACATACTAAGCTTTGGTTTTCCTTCAGGAACTCAATGCAGGTATCAAGGGAGAGTAGGGTTTTTAATCTGAAGCTTGAAGGAGAGATCAGTGTTGGGCAGATGAATTGGGGCTCACCCCAGAGCACCCCCATCTCACGCTGACCATTCACTCTCTTTCCTCTGGCTCACTATTTACTACTTTTTCAGATCTTAGTTCAAATATCCCTTCCCCAGGCAGAATCCCCCGCTCTCTCCATGGGAGTAGAGACTCATTTCCTGGACCACTGAATCCCAGATCTCCTGGACCCTAATACCCAGCTGTTGAGTGACTCATGTAGTGTCTCTCATCTCCTTTAGGCTCAGGGGTCTGTGAGGTTACTTGAGTGTCTGTCTCTTTCACCCCTGTGTTTCTGCCATCCATTGTGTAGTATGCTTCCAGTAGATATTTATTGAATAAACAACTTATTAAAACACAATATAGGGACTTCCCTGGTGGCACAGTGGTTAAGAATCCGCCTGCCAATGCAGGGGACACGGGTTTGATCCCTGGTCCAGGAAGATCCCACATGCCGCGGAGCAACTAAGCCCGTGCGCCAGAACTACCGAGCCCATGCATCACAACTACTGAAGCCCACACGCCTAGAGCCCGTGCTCCGCAAGAAGAGAAGCCACCGCAAGGAGAAGCCCGCAAACAGCAGTGAAGAGTAGAGAAAGCCTGAGCGCGGCAACAAAGATCCAGCACACCAAAAATAAATAAAATAAATGAATTAATTAAAAAACACACAATATAACATGTTTCTGGGTGTTTGGGGGCTGGAATGAGCCATATATGGATAAGCAGAGTGAGAAATCCAACAGTCCATGATGACCACCAGGTCAAACTGTCTCCTTAAAATTATGCAACCAAATATGGGGTATTGTTTGTAGCTGCCCTGATGTTGTCACACCCAAATCAATTAATGTCCCCAATTCCCATGCCCACTAACCATCCCCCCTCCCCACCTCACAGTCTGAGCAGAAGGGGGCCGGGTAGTCATAATCTAAGTCTCTTTTTCTCCTTTTCACAAACTCAACAGTTTTCCACATCAAATGTCAATAAAAGAGACTCACCTTGCGTCCAAACGTTGGTAAATGACAAGCTGGAAATTTGACCTAAACTGAGAAAATACAGTGAATAATTCTTATCTGACATTTCAGGTTTGAAACAGTGATTACATAGTTGCCTGCCATGAAAAAGTGTGCTGAAGAAACACAGCAAAGCACAAGCTTAATTGCCTTGTCATCCCTGAGAACTTTCCAAAAACCCAAGTTTTACGTTGGATGGGCTGGTAGGATACCTCAGATCTGGTTCCACCTCTAGGATTACCTAATGGCCGAGGCGAGATGTGGAACTGACAAAACCCCAGCTCTCATGAGCTGGTTCTTAAAACACAAAAACCCTGTAGATAAACCTTAATAGTACAGGCAGCAACGCCCCGAATGATGCAATTTGGTTTCCCAGGTCCCCGTGGTTTGTTTTTCTAAACTGAATGTATTGTAATCCAAAATCCTATGCTACACAAATATCAATTAGTTAGCTGCTGACCTAATGATAATGATCTTGCTGCATATTAGAGTCACCTGATATTTTCCCTAATTAGAGAAGGCTCCAATTATAGTCAACCCAAAGGTCGGTGCTTCCCGCTCTCAGGGCTGCCGGATGCCGTCGGTGCTATTGTGGGGCAGCACGGAAATGAGCCGGGCAAAGATGCTGCAGCTGATGACACAGGCAGGACCAGACCTCACACCCGCACATGCATAGTCCGGATCCGATGTGCATTCCGTGTCCAGCTCGCTACCCGGGCCGTGAGTGAGTGCTCACCTTTTCTCTCTTTCTTCCTCAGTATTCCTCCAGCCATTCCTTCTTTTTTCTGGATCGGAAAAGCTACACTTAATCGCTTCATAAATATGAATGGATGTCACTATTTTTAACGAACGGTTCATTTGGATGGTATTTTCCAATGTTTTGTAGCAATTAGAGCATTTAAATAAAATATTCGTATGCATTTTCTTAATGAAAACCTTTTTCTTAAAGTATGTTGGTGAGCTGGGCTTTCGGCCTCCTCTCCGATGAGGTGGGAGCGTCCACACCTATCTCATTATCTTTTCATTTCCTTTTTCCATTAACCTATTCAAACTCTTATTGTCAAAGCCTCTTCTACAAGCCAGACCAGAGATGCTACGTATTACGGAAAAAAAGTACCTTAACCCTCAAAATTAGCAGTCTCATTCTGGATGACGTTCTTGCCTGCGTGTGATTATCTTTTATTCACAAAACAAGTTAAATAACCATAAAACTAAAGAGAGAAATATTAGGATAACTTTTCTAAAGTATGCATTTTTTTTTCCATTAAAACAAAAAACAGCAGTGGTATTTTACTCTTGACACTATTGTTTTCAATAAGACAACTGTCCTAAAGTAAAAATGAAAAATGAAAAAATGAAAAAAAAAGAATCTTTTTACATATGTATGCAATAGTCACGGTCAAACAATGGTGCTTTCAAAACAAGCAAACATGGGTGCGGCAGAGACAGCTCAGTTTTAAAAATGCACTTATCAAATGAGTTTTATTCCCATGCACATTCCCAGCTAAGCAAATAAACTTGGCCCCTACAGCTTAGATTTACCCAGTGGGTGGTGTAATTCTTTTATTCCTGTAAAAGTGAAGTAAATTGTCCCTTCCTAGGAAGCTAAACAGAGCAGCAAAAATCACTACCATGACACGCTTCCTGGGACGCAGGGCACGGCCTCTGTATCACTGTATTTAAAATACTTCTAGAGGGTAAGCACACAACCACCATCAGACATTGCAGCTAAATATTAATTATGTTGTGATGCTGGCAGAAACAACAACAAAAAATCTCTCAAAGGATTTATACGACAAAATCATTTCAACGTCCACCTCTGAAGTAGCAAGGTGGCCTCCCGTGAGTGGTCCACGTGCCTGCCACCTTACAGGGATGTTTTTCGCCACAGGGGGGCTCCCATATAAAAAGTGAAGTAAACCATTAATAAAGAAATTAATCATAAAAAGATAATTGAAACAAAATGCATGGAAATAGAGCTCATGTGTCATGTATTGTTTTGATGAAACAAACACCTGCAAATTGGTGAGTAGGAACCCCAAACAACTCTGAGAAACAGTCGATCAGACCATCTTTTAACATCCTCACACCCCCAAAACTCTTGGGTGATTCACCTCTGCAGTTATGGAAACCATCGCCCACCCAACTATATGCACACAATGTGTGCCATAGAGCCATTCCTCAAATTTTCTGAAGCACAAAAGAGAATCATGAGTGGCTCAATAGCATTTAAAAAAAAATCCACCCACACATGAATTAATCCATGTATTTATTCCCCTAAATTTATCCCACATGTACTATGTGGATTACCTGGACTCTGAGCTCCCAGGAACTTGATTTTGGAAGAGTGGAAATATTTTCTTCTTGGGGGAGATGGATGCCCTCTCTCTCCGTCCCTCCCCTGGGGACGTCCCCTCCTCTGGGCACGAACCACTATATATTTTTAAATTGGGATACAGTTGCTTTATAGTGTTGTGTTAGTTTCTTCTGTACAAAGAGGTGAATCAGCTATATGTATACATATATCCCCTCCCTCTTGGACATCCCTCCCCCCTCACACCGACCCCTCTAAGTCATCACAGAGCACCAAGCTGAGCTTCCTGTGCTATACAGCAGGTTCCAACTAGCTATCTATTTTACACATGGAAGTGTATACTTGTCAATCCTAATCTCCCAACTCGTCCCACCCTCCCCTTTACTCCTGTGTCCACACGTCTGTCCTCTACGTCTGCGTCTCTATTCCTGCCCTGCAAATAGATTCATCTGTACCATTTTTCTAGATTCAACATATATGCGTTGATATACAATATTTGTTTTTCTCTTTCTGACTTACTTCAGTCTGTATGACAGTCTCTAGGTCCATCCTCGCCTCTACAAATGACCCAATTTCATCTCTTTTTATGGCTGAGTAATATTTACCCATTCATCTGTGGATGTACACTTAAGTTGCTTCCATGTCCTGGCTATTGTAAATAGAGCTGCAATGAACACTGGGGTATATGACTCTTTTTGAATTACGGTTTCCTCAGGGTATATGCCCAGTAGTGGGATTGCTGAGTTATAACCACCATATTTTGAGGAACGTAGGCTGGCTTGCTCTCTGGCCAAGGGGAGACATAGGCTGGGGCTTGAAGGCAAGCACCCCCATGAGACGATGATCCCCCAACTGCTGGAAGGTCTTGCTTCCAGAGTGAATAAGGTGCCAAGCAAGCCTTCTGCGGAGGTGAGGGCTGTGCAAGCAGCAGACATTTTTACCCTATAATTGAAAGCTGGCATCAGAGATTTTTGTTTGTTTTAATTCTGATTGCACATGCCCTGCTTGGGTGAAGTAACTAGGAATTCAAACCCTCATTGCCTTCAGAGAGACAGCAGTGTCCCTGGTACCCTGCACCCTCCCCAAGTGGGTGCCGTGTAGAGCAGCCTGGGTCTGTGGTGGCAGGGGTGGCCTTCAGCCTCAGCAGGCTGCCTGCAAAGCTCGTTCCGCTGACACACCAATGTCTGCCTGGGTGAGGACTGAATCCTGGTGACATAACGTCTAACAACTGGTTTGGCTGTTTGGGCATCACTTGGACCAACACGGTCCAGGCAACTTATCCTGTTGAGGGAGCTACAGTCAGGGCACTTCCCCATCTAAGCTTTATGTTTCCAACGAGGACTCACTGCTTTGCAACGTGCACCAAATGAATAGATCTCCTTGTAAAGGCTGAGCACCTGATAAGAGACATAGCCAGCTGGTGAAGTTTACAAGATCTAAACTATGATACACCATGTTCTGACTGGTCTCATATTTTGTTCCATCACAGGCCCCTTTGCGAGAGTAACATGATTTGGTGGAATTTGTGGACAGCATCCCTTTTATGCTCCAATGGTTTTGTTTCTCTTTTTAAAACATCCACTTGCAGGTAGCTCTCCCCATCATCCTCGACGTTGGTGTCTGAAGCTCCTGCAGCATGCCGTTCAGACGTTGCTATGAATCAGCTGTCGTGGGTTCTAAACACACAGATCTGTTTTAATCGTCAGGTCTCAAACCTAAGCCAGACATTTAAAAACTGTGGGAACTTCTATGTATCTATGTGTATCTACATAAGTACGTGCACGTATATGTGCATATATTTTTGATCCTGCATTTCTCTCTTTCATATTTTTAGAAAAAACATATCTTGGTTGCAGGGCTTAGAGGGATGGTCATAAGTAGTAAACATAATAACTTGTTTGCAGGCTCTTCTAGAAATCTGCTTCTGTCTTGTTTTTAACTGAGTGTGATTTCAGATGTCAAAAATGTAGAAAATATTAAGAGAACAGGATTGTGAAATATGTTACATGCATCTTGTGCAAAATGTTTAAAGTCTTGGATTGGATCAAGTATTCAGGGCTGCTAGTTTTACTTTTGAAAACGGAGTTCCCCATCTGCTCATTAACTGCCCAGGAAATTGTCTGAAGATTGCATGTTATTGCCGGATTCATAAAACCCATATAAAGAAAAATGAAGTTAATAAGGAAGTTGGGGTGATACTTTCCATGCACTGCCTTGCAACCACTGTCCCTGGCTCTTAAAATGAGCAACTAACGACCAAAATGAACCCTGCAATAAAAATTAGTAGAGGCCAGAGAGCGCATCATGATGGACAATGCTTTGCTGAGTGTAAATCAGATTTTCAGGGAACTTTGGATTTGCCGGTTTGCACTTCTGTTCTTGCCTTGAACGGAGCTGCCAGGAGAACCATGGTCCAGCACACGAGGTGGCAGGACTGTCCATCTCTGGGTGGAAGGATTCGCACATGAGCAGTGAGGGGCGTGTCCACCCATGCGGATGTGGCGGAAGGGACAGTGGGGGCAGGGGCACAGCTGTGGAGAGGGCTAGGCAGACAGTGAGGCTCCAGCACTGGACAGAATGGGCTCAAAGCAGCATCCTCTGGAGGATGGGACCCGGGGCTTGTGTGGGGTGTGGGGCTGGAGAAGTGATCGGTGTGTGTGTATGTCCGTGCATGTGTGTGTTTATGCATGTGTACATATGTTTATACATGTGTGCCTATATGTTTAGGCATGTGTGTACTGTGCATGTGTGTTTGTGTATGATGTGTATGTTTATATGGGTGTCTGTATATTGTGCATGTGTGTGATATGAACGTGCACCTGTATGTTTATGTGTGTCTGTGTCCATGTGTGTGCATGCATGTTTACACATGTGTGCCTGTATCTGTGTGCACGTGTGTACGTTTGTGTGTGCATGTGATGCGTATGTGTGTATGCATATATGTGCATGTGTGTCAGTATGTTTATGCATGTGTTACTGTGCATTGTGTTTATGTATGTTTATACATGTGTATGTGTCTGTATATGTGTTCATGTGTGATATGCACGTGTGCCTGTATGTTTATGTGTATCTGTGTGTCCATGCATGTGTATGCATGCTTGTACATGTGTGCCTGTATATGTGTGCACTTGTGTGATATGCATGTATGATACATATATGTATGTATCCATATGTTTACGTGTACGTGTGCATGTGTGTTTATATATGGGTATGTGTGCCTGTATATGTGTGCATGTGTGTGATATGCACCTGTGCCTGTATGTTTATGTATGTGTGTGTGTGTGTGTTCTGTGCTGAGCGGTGTGTATTTATTAACCGGGATGGAAGTACTCCCACAACTGAATCCTGGCTATGGCTGTACCAGGGGCTGGACCCCAGCACTAAGCTGAGAGCCACTGTTTCCCTTAGTGTTTGCACCCAGAGCGTTGATGAGAGGGCTTGGGGTCCCTAGAAGCCAGTCCCTTCTGTCCCACTGCACTGAATCCTGAGCTCTCCTGATCTGAATCTAGTCCTGTGTCCACCGATCACCTGGAAGACGTCCCCTGGCCTGTCTCAGCCTCAACCTGTTTCCCCGTCTGTGAACTGTCCCAATTTACAGGCTGTCAGGTCCGTCAGTGAGATGATGCACAGACGTTGCTCTGGAATGTCAGCTGGAACACGACAGGGTATCACCAGCCTAGTGATGTCTACTCCTGACGACAGTAGGGGTGGTGCCAGTGGGTGCTGGACCCATCCCACCACCTCCTTTGTACCCGAGTGCCCCAAGTGTCCCCGCTCTGCCCAGGCCCCTTGGGGGACCGCACTGCTGCGCCTGGGATCCTGCCCGAGTTCTCCGCACAGAGGGTCCCTCCCTCTGCATCGACGAGGAATCTTGTCTCTGGCTTCATTATCGTCCGCTCATCCACGTGACACCTCACTGGGTGAAGTAAGGAGTTTAAGCTTAAGCATGGCAAACGTGCTTTGTCCGCCAGGACCTTGCCCTGGATCCTGTGAACAAGAAAATGGCCACGCCTTCCTCCGACTCTGGGCTGTGTCCACCTAGCATCTGTCCTGCCCTGTCGTCCTTGCCGTCCCCACACTGCCCAGAGCTCTTCCCACTGCAGGTGACCTCACCAGGCCATGTCCAAGGGACCCTGGCTTGTCCTCTGAGTCCACATCCGATTTGATTTGTCCCACAGACTCCGCTGTTCTAGGAGGACCTAGATGCCCTTCCAAAATCCGTCCAAATTTCCCTTTATGACCCTAGTAGACCAAGTTCCCAAGCCATACCAACTCCGCTCTGTGTATGTGTCATTTTAAGTATTTCTGTGGTCACATCCCACTTGAAAAACAACAAAACCGTCTTCACTCAGTAACAAGAGTTGCAACTCAACAACAGGGCCTGCTTGGAGCGATGGCACGTTTAGTCACACGGCCCAGGAACCAACTGGCTGATTATTTTAACACTGTCAGGAAAGCCTCAAAATACCATGGACGGTGCTGTAAGATAAACAGAGGCCAGCCTTGTCTTTCAGATGCCATCCAGGGCATGACCCACCGGCAGAGGCCCGAGGTGGACGATAAATATTACAGCCGTTTTCCAGGACCACAAGGCAAGAAACGTGCATAAAGGCATTTCAATATTTCTGCAAACTCACAAAGAACCAACCATTTCCCTTTCATATTTAATAAAGATCTCCTCCGTCAGCTGCAGCCAGTGATAAGCGTAATATCCTTAAATGGTTCATCCCGGGATCACAGCTCAAGTGTCTTCTGCCGGTCAGAGCAGGAAAGCTGTTACGAGCTGCTGTGTGCATTTCATAAACCCAAGGAAAAAAAAAATTTTTTTTTTTATTTGGCTTTTTACTCTATCTTAAATGCTTTATTTTTCAGGGGCGAGATAAGGCCTGGTTCTTCCCATAACACCAGAGCTTAGCCATCCCTGCGTCTCTCTCCGTTTAGGAGAGGGGCTGTCTTTGCACAGATGGCTCAGATTAAATTGTATCTCACAGTCCTTACAGGGCAAGCTCTAGATGAACTGCCAGAAGGGCCGTAGGCAAGAACTAAATTGCTTTGGTTTCAGTACACAGTGAATTTGGCTCAGACAAGCTGAATCAGTACATTAAATGCGAATCCCTCACAGATTTGAAAGCAGCCTTTAGCACAATTATTGACTGTGAGTGATGATTATGTCTAATTGAAGGAGACTTCTGCTACCTGTAGCTCGGCTGGAGTCCACCCGAGCCGTGGCCTCTTAATTCACTGTTCCAGCTTGAGAGCAGCCACAGAAGCTAAATCCTGACGTGTGTACACATGGTCGATAAACTTTAATAAACTTTACAGGTTCCGTAACGAGGCTGAGTGTATAATTCAATTTTTTAATTCAGGAGAGGAAAATGGCTAACAAGTCTGCTGGGCTGCAACAATGCATCACTTCACCGCATGCAGAGACCTTCCAGAAAAAAAGAACAAGCCCATCCCGATGCCTCTGGGGACCTGTCTCCTCACCCTGTAAGGCCCTGGTGGAACAGGTCTCAGGCCGGCCTCTTGGGCCAGAACCCACTTGCTGCAAATCTGCAAGGAGAACAGAATGAGGTGACAATCCCACATCTCTGTGAGGGAGGTGCTGCCGGTGCCCCGGAGAAAGGAGTGGATTTCTTCCTAGATTCCGCCTGCTTGCCCAGACCCGGCTAGTCCTGACTCACCTTCCCATTCCAACCACAGGCACACCAAGGCTCCAGACGGCTAATCCTTCCCCAGAGTTATTGACTTTTCTCAGCGAACTAAAGGCAGTTTCCTCATGGGTCTTACAGTTAGAATCTTATTTTTTTGTGCTTTTTGAAAAAGACACACACACAGCACCAGATCCTGCCAATATTCAGGCTGTGAGGCTCTCTTTCCCCAAGCTTTTATATACATGCGTGTGCGTGTGTGTGCGTGTGTGTGGTTTCAACCCACTGGCGCTTTTCTCGTTGGAGTAAATTCATTTTGAATGAGCACTTAGGCCACTTGACATTATTTTAAAGAGCACTTATGGCAGGACTCATAAATGAATTCCTCTCCCGCGCCGCAGAGCCAGAGCTCGGCCGTGTTTCCTCTGAAATCATCCCTCAAGTGTTGCGCAAGCCGTGTCACCAGGCCTGTTGGCCATAAATTTTCCTTGTGAGGAATGGGCCGACGTCTGCGTGGACTTGAGTTATGATTTTCTGTAAATTGGAGCATTTGTTAGAGAATAAAAACACAACCCTTGGAAGGACTGCCAGGACCGTGACCACGGTGGGCAGACGCGGAGGTAGGGGAGCTGGTCTGAGCACTGCCAGGTGAGGGTGCCCCGCGTTCGTGAGCCCAGCACAGACCCACCGCCTCACATGGGCCCACGTGTGGCTCGGCACCCAGAGTGGCTCCGTGGCCTGTGTCACACGGGAACCCGGGCTACGATGCATGTCTACGTGTCTGTTCACGTGTCTGGTGAAAACTCAAGAAGAGGCCCTTCTGCTCGTTAGTCTAGAAGCTGATGTAGCTTTTGTTCAGTGACGGATCCTTCTCCATGTCCCACACTTCCTTCTAGAAATCAGGGTAGGCACATCAGAAAATCAATCCCCTGGGAGCCTGGGGGGGCTTTGTGCTGGGATGTGGCACAGGTGTCCCCACACCCACAGTTCCCCTGGGATCTCAGGTGACGCTCTCGAAGGCCTCGCCCCCCACGTACTGCAGAGATGATCTGAGCATCGGCAGGGGTGCTTTATGTGATCTTCAGCTTCAGCGTTAACATGGCTCGGTGGCAAACAGCCGCCAGCATCACGGTGTTTCCTTTCTGTCCATGTGCCCGGCAACCAGCGCTTCCCTAGCCCTGCGGCATGGGCAGCGCTGATGCGGAGATTCCCTCTGAGAAGCACAGACTCTGCATTGAGAAGGTGCACGGCTCAGCGTACGGATTCTGGATGTTAGGATGACGGACGCGCAGAGAGCGCCTGGTGCCTCACCTTCGCTGACCACTTGCAGAGCAGCGACAACTTATTGAATGATGTTGACTACCAGAACGTCAGAAGACGAGGTGGGGCCTCCAGCTGGAGAGCCGAGATGCCGTGGTAGCAAAGAAGGAAATGGAACGATTAAGGGCCACCCAGGCTCAGCTTTCCTTTCTTTCCTTACCTCTCCAAGCAGCGTGCACTTGGATTTGGCGAAATTCTCATTTGGGTGAGTGCAAGATTGACTAAGCGCTTCTAGAACCCTTCTAGGCAACACGGATTCAAGGAAAAAGTTTAGATTTTCTTAAGAGAGTTTCCTCTTGTGCCAGTTCTGGCACCCATACATGGCGTCCATTTATTTGGGGGAAAATACGCATTGTCAAGCTACCGAGTTTCTCAGAGAGACTGCTGTATGCTTTTATGGTTCTCTTACAATAGTTTAGCCAGTGAATTTTAAGATTCTACGCATCACAGCAGAATTAGAGTGCCCTTTGCACACGGAGCTCGTGGGCGCCGTGCTCTGAACGCGGTGCCCGAGACGTGGGGTAACCCTGCTGAGCTGAGAGGCGGCTAATAACCACCTTTGTTCTGGCCCTTCCTGAGGTGCATGTCCAGCTCCTGCAACCTCTGTTCCTAACCCACGGGGCCCAGGATGTCTGGCAGCGGACTCGTGCCTCGGCCCAGGCTGCTCTGCGGAGGTCAGGCAAGTCCACTGTGGTCTGTGTGGCCACCTCCCTGCCACCTGCTCTCCCAAGACAGCTTGATCCGGTGAACGCCCCTCCAGAGGGGGTGGCCTCTGGACATTAATGTGTGACCCTGGGCATGTCACCCCCTCCCTCTGTGCCTGTTTCCTCACCTACGAGTTGGAGCCCTACCCCGTGGGGTCACTGGACAAGTAACCCGGTCTATACAAGCATATTCGGCATGGAGTGAGTTCTCCAAGCGTGTTAGCTGGCGTGGTCATTAATGTTGTTACTGTGTTAATTGCCAGTGGCTCCTGTGACAGGTTACCACAGACCCGTGGCTTAGAACGGCACACATTTGTTAGTTTACAGTTCGGAGGTTAGAATTCCCAAATCAGTTTCAAAAGGTAAAGTCAAGTTGTTGGCAGGGCCCGCTCCTTCTGGAGGCTTTGAGGGCAGAATTCATCTCCTGCCCTGTCCAGGTTCTAGGGGCGCCCACACTCCTTGGTCTGCGGCCCCTCCTCCTTCTCCAAAGCCAGCAGCCTGGCATCTTCTCTCCTATGTGACCTCTGCTTCTGTCCTCACGCCTTGTCTCTCTCACTCTGACACCCCCGCCTCCCTCTTATGGGAGCCCTAAGATTACATTGGACCGACCCAGAAAACCTAGTACAACCTCAAGGTCCCTAACTTACCCACATCTGCAGAGTCCTTTTGTCATGGGAGGCCACATACCCACAGGCTCTGGGAACTAGGGCTGGCATCTTGGGAGGCCCATCACTCAGCTCACCACGACTGCTACCCCTGCTACCCGTTGCCCCACTACTCCTAGTGGGTCTGACTCCTGCATGACTCCACATGGCCATTTGTATTTCCCTGACCAGAGCAACTGGTTCAGGGATGCACACGACCTGACCCAGGCTGATCTGAACACTCTTTTCCTAGAATCACTGCAGATGATAGAAATACAATCTGGGAGGGGTCGGGGGCAATGCTTTCCAACAGGTGGGAGATCTTACCTGAGAATGAAGCATCGCAGAAGAAGACAGAGCTGGGAGACAGTGAGAAAGAGACAGTGCCTCTTGGTGCACAGCTGGAGTTCCTGGATCCAGCTGTTCCTGAAGCCCATGCACCCCAGGACTTCTCACTTACCAGCACCAAAATATACCCTTGGTTGTGTAAACTAGTTTATGCTTCTACTGTTCTTATCAAAAGCAATGTTGTGCCTGACATAGCAAAGAGGACAACTCAATGCCTTCTAATCCCAAGCTGCTCTTCCCCTTCCAGAGGAGAAAAATCCCCCTGTATCAAGGGAGGTCTCACACTACACATGGCCATCCCACCCCAGGCTTCATGGTGGTTCCTGTGAAAATTGAGAAAGTAATTTTCTTCCAGTGGCTGTTTACAGGGATCCATTAGATTAAACTTAGCTTTTTTTTTTTTTAACAAAATGTGGTAAACATGATTGTTGTTGCTTGTTCAGGGCAACATTTAAACAATTCCAAGAACACAGGCACCCTGCCCACTGGATCACACATGTGCATGTTCCCAGCCAGGGAGGATCACAGTCCTGAGTGAGGCCTGTGCCTGCTGCACAAGCTGTTTGGTGTTTGGAACTTTTTCTGATGTGCAACAACTCTGTAATTTCACGTCCTACATGTATTTCAAGAAGTCCTCCTGGAAACTCGTTTATTGGTGTATTTTTTATGCTGTTTTAAAAAACTGGACTGACATGTAAACATTCAACAGGGAAAGATAAACAACACAAATTGAATTTAGGAATAGTTATGATGAGAGGGGAGTGGAAAAAAGCATAAGTGGAGGAATTTGTCCTCTTACCCACACAGGACCTGGTACCACTGCCACTAAGAAAATCCTCACTTTTCTAAGTTTACTAATGTCACATCAGTAAACAACACAGGGTCCTTTTTCTGGATCACCACGGGTATCACCCTGGCAGAGATAATCCCTACACAGAGGAGGATGGTGGAGCAGGACCCCAAGATAGTCCTGGTTCTCTGGGGTGCAGTCTTTGCCAGCTTGGGCTTCTATAACAAAAATATTATAGACTGAGTGGCATAAACAACAGACATTTACTCCTCATAGTTCTGAAGGACAGGAAGTCCAAGATTATGGTTCCTGGTGGGGA
This sequence comes from Orcinus orca, assembly GCF_937001465.1. NCBI lineage: Eukaryota > Metazoa > Chordata > Mammalia > Artiodactyla > Delphinidae > Orcinus > Orcinus orca. Next base: position 182,735,406 of record NC_064561.1, on the reverse strand, counting down.
CCCGCCTCCTGGTTTGCAGACAGCCACCTTCTAGCTGTGTCCTCACGTGATGCAGAGAGAGCTCAAGCCTCTCATGTCCTTTCTTATAAGGACACTAATCCCATCCATGAGGGCTCCACCCTCATGACCTAATCACCCCAGAGGCCCATCTCCTGATGCCACCACACTGGGGACTAGGGCTACTGCACATGAATTTTGGGGGGACAATTTCAGTCCATAGCAGACACCCACACTGGTGATATTTGAGAATTATGAAGCTGGGAGTGCATCCCACTGAAGGCTGCTTAATTACCTAATTGTACTTTAGCCCAGTTCTCCCTTCCACACACAGAAGTAATTGAATGCAGATATCTGGGGACATTCAGGGATTGTGAGAAAAAGCACACCATTCCAAAAATGATTTTCCCTTTAAGTCCTGTCTGCCCTGCATCCCTGGAAGAATGAGAACCTTCCATCCTCTCTGGAGCAGTGAGGAAGGACAAGGCTGGCTTGGGTTGGCTCCGGCACCTTCTCATCCAAGAGTAGGGGCTGCCAGAGTTAACCTGTCCCCAGTCCTTCCTGTCAATCCTTCTCTCTCCGGCTTCCTTTCTGCTGGCTTCCTTCTTGTCAGAACTTCCTCAGCTCCCCAGAAAGGCTGCATGTGGCCCTTGATCATGGCTGTCCACGCACCTGCTAAAGGAAAACCCTGCTTTTGACCTCCACATGGGGCCAGAAACATCCTGCAGACATCTTGCAGGTCACACCTCCCAGGCAGGGACAGGAAAGCCCTAATGACGGCAGCCTATTTGTCTAGGGTCACAAGGGCCTGGACGAAGCCCTTGTGATTCCGTCAGCTGGAGCCTGCACCACGGGGATGCACTGAATTAGGGTTAACTCCCGAGCCTGGCCCCTTTGCACCCCCGGGGCCACCTCTTACCCAGGAGGGAAGCCCCTTTCCCTCCCAAAGCATCTCCACCTGAATTGTTTCTGGGCAACCCCAGGAGGAACTGTCCATGGCTCTCAATGTGCTTGGTCACCTGCCGGAAGGGTCACCAGGGTGGCCCTCTCCTCCCCAGGTCTCTGTCTATGCCCACTGCCCAGGGCCTGGCGACAGTGGTGCCACTGAACGCCCATGTCTACACCAGGGCTTCAGCTCGGGGCTCCTGAAGGCGGGTTTCTAAGTGGCCAAGGCACATGGGGAAATGGTGTCTCCGGCCACCCAGTCCCACAGAGGCACCTGTAAGTAGTCCCCAGTTCCCGCACTATCCTTGCCAGGAACCTCACAGGCTCTCTTCCATTTCTGACTCTTGTCCCTTTACCCCCGAAGCTCTCTGGGTCAAGGGCCAGGTGGGAGCAGATCCAGTCTGGCCTCTAGACTCCCGGTGGCCCTGGCGTCAGCCGGTGTGAGGACACAGCAGTGCAGGGCACCGAGCATGGGCTCTGGGTGTGCACCAGGCGCCAGGCACTCGCCCTGTGCGTGGAACAGCCGCGGGTACGCAGGGTGCAGCTCCCAGCTCCGCGGGTGGCTCTTGCCAGGACCATAACCTTCACCTTGTCCTCCAGGCTCCTACACGCTCTCCACGGCTCTCTGAGCCCCTTAGTGCACGTGGGGTCACTGCTCCTCCGGGGCTCATGTTCACGTCCCCTCTCTCCACTCCATCCCCTGGGTTCTGCAACCTACCGAGATTGCCTCTGTGGACCACCCACCAGACCCTGACAGAAGCCGCCCAACAGCTTCAGGTTTACAGCAAGCGTTGGCATAGTAGATGGGGCGCAACTTTGTCCAGGCCACCTCTCCTTACCAGCCACACTCTGAATGACTGGCGTGAACCCTTGGTGCTGACACTGTACATTCTCTGCCCAGGACTTAGGACAATGGACACTGACCACTGACCTCTCCTGACTTTGCTTAATTAGGTGCACTGGGGAGAGGCCGGGCTTGGGGAGGAGAGCCAGGAAGGAACGTATGTTTACTTTGCCAAAGCCACTCAATCTTCCCTCTGAGCCGCTCCTGTGCGGGAATCCCCAGCCAGTCCCCCGCAAGGTGGGAACGGATGCCCATTGGTTAATGATGAGGTGGAGTTTAGTTCATTTGCTGCCGCTGTTATGGTAATACCCCAAGGATCAGAAGCGTTCCACAAACCTCCGCAGAGCAGAAGCATCTCTCCCGTTGTGTGGCTCGGTCCCCAGGTCCCACCTCCCCGACTGCATCTTCCAAATTCATCCCTGGAGCCTGCTTCCCTTTCCACGTGTGTTGCCCCAAGCCGGCCGCCCCCTTAGATGCCCTTTTGTCGCCCTCTGCCTAGCGCGTTTGTCCTCATAAGGCCCGATTTGTGGGGCGCCCAGGAACACTGGGGCCCAGAGAGTCTAGGCCCACTGGTCTCTTGGCCTGAAATCCGTTCCCTTGGACCAAGGCATTGCTGTCCTCTTAAAAAGACAAACATCCCTGGCAGGGAGGGCATACAGAGGAGGGGCCAACCCCCCAATGGGAACAGGCACTGGGATCTTCCCCAGGATGGAACAAGAGGTTCCCGGGACAAGGCAGAATGTGATGGGGTCAGGGTGGTGGTTTCTGGGACCGTGAACAGAAGGTGGTGTCGGGGCGTTTGGTGAGAAGGTCCCTGAAAAGTCCACAGGGGGAGCAGGGTGTCCAGCCCCAAGGGCCACCCTTGGCAAATTCTCCCAAATACCGAGCCCCAGCCTGGAACCCTCCCACAGTGTTTCCAAGTCCCTTCTCAGTGCTTTTGATTTTCACTCTGTGACCCTCTGTCACACCTAACCACTACCTGCACCCTGGAACCAAGGTTGTTCTGTTAAAGCGTATTTCAGTGCTTAGTGTCAGACAGCAGGGCTTGGGGAGACAACTTAGTTTAACGACCTCCTTCATGCATGGGGCATTTCTTAAAATTCCATTCATGATTATCTCACTAGGGGGGGTTAAGTCAAACAAGGTAAAATAAAGCAGGCTTCACCCTGCTTTTTGTGATACAGAATTTTAAAATATTCTCTAAAGCATGTTGCTGGAATTTTTCTGTCCTTGGAAAAATAGAAGACAAGGCCATATTGAATGATGCTTAAATGAGGTATTAAAGATGCTTTGGTTTATACTATTAAGAATGAGGACTGGCATGAGGTTGGTATCTGGATTTCTACCAACCTGACAAAGGTTAAATGGGGCTTCTGAGGTGATGAGTTTGGGCACTGGGGCATCGACGGGGACGGGCCAGCATCATTCACGAGGTGGACCCCCAGGGGATACACTGCTGCCATCTTGCTTCTTACAATGAGCCTCCGGGAGACAGCGTTTCGTCACTAAAGCCACCGGAGCAGCCGCATCGCGGTCTCAGAATGATGGTGGGTACCTACCACAGGTGTCCTGCTTCTGAGAACAGACCCCGGTCCCCCGAGGCAAGAGCAGGGCCGGCTCCCCTCTGTCCCTCGGTCTCACCTGCTGACCCCAAGAAGGAGGCTTGTGTGGGGTCTGGCTCCTCTGAGGACATGGCAGCCGGAGGCTTTGCTCAAGGCCAGACACCCTTGTGTCCCTTTTTCTCCTTAGAAACAACTCATTTAAAAGTTTGCTTTATTACATCAGTGCTTCCCAGTCATTTTTCACAAACGTCACTGACTAAGCATTCTCAGGGGTCATATCTGTAAGTCTGTGCTGTCACATGGCCTGACATTTGTAGAGCCCTGGTAAGGTGCTCTGTAAATTCTGTGAGATAGTGAGATTGGGGTTGGTTAATTTCTGCTGCAGGGTTGTGCGTTCCATAGACATTACAACTTCTTTCTAAAGGAATCACCTGTCAGTATCAGTAAAGCCACTGGCTTCAATCAGGCACAGAGATCAAGGACATACCGCTCATGCTGCAGTCATGGGGGGCCCCTGGGTGGCCCGCACGTGCCAGGTGAGCTGGGATCGGGGCTCCCCCTGTGTATCTGCTGTCCTTCTCTAGCCTGGTGCCAGGTGAGAAACTGCACCTGCCAGGACAGTGCTGTTCCCAACTCCATCGGTGATTTTCTAAACTGACCTGAGACGTGATTTTTAAAATTAGTGCAGGCACACACACACCATAGCAAAAGCGTATCGTTTTCTCTTGCTCTTGAGAACCAAATCGACATGTTCGCAGAAATGGTATGTTCTCAGCTACAAATATTTCTCTTTCCTCACAGCTTCAAACAGTGACAACATCCATTTGGTTAAAATGTGTTGTTGAGAAAGAGAGCTCTGAAGCTTTCACAGTCTGTGAAAGCCTCAATACTAGAGTGATGGATACAATAGTGCACACACACACACACACACACACTCTCTCTCTCTCTCTCTCAGTAATCACTGTAGTTCTATAATATATAGGACATGTCTTATACATGCAAACCACAACACAACTCAGATATTGATCATTATAATATTCTATAATACATAATGTATATATTCTATATAATATATGGAGAGAACATAGATATATTCTGTATACATATATATATACAGAATATATATATTCTATACACAAACCACATGCACATATAGGCTCACATATTCACTGTTGTAGTATTCTATAATATATAGAATATGCATTTGCTATATATAAAGAATAGATATTATTCTATATAGAGAGAATACATGCATGCATGATTCTACATACAACCACCCCACACACATGCATGCACTCTTGGTAGTCACCATAGCGTTATAAAATATATAGGACAGGGCTTTCCTGGTGGCACGGTGGTTGAGAGTCCGCCTGCCGATGCAGGGGACACAGGTTCGTGCCCCAGTCCGGGAAGATCCCACATGCCACTGAGCGGCTAGGTCCGTGAGCGATGGCTGCTGAGCCTGCGCGTCTGGAGTCTGTGCTGCGCAATGGGAGAGGCCATGACAGTGAGAGGCCCGCATACCGCAAAAAAAAACCATATATATATATATATATATATATATACACACATATATAGGACATATTGACATATTTCTTTTATATGCAAACCACATCACACATATACTGATATATTCATCATTGTAGTATTCTATAATATATAATGTATGTTGTATTCTATATAACTATATAATATTCTATATTCTATATAATATATGGAGAGAGTACATGTATTCTGTTTATGTATATATATGGACTATATATATATATTCTATACACAAACCACACACACACACTCCATCTATTGTAATGCAGCCTTCCACCATTCAGATAATGTGTGTATTTGTATTTTCCTAACCTTTTGAAGGGTGACTCCCTAAGCCTCCTCTGTGTAAATAATACATTGGAATAAAATATGGACTGTTAAACTCAGGCAACAATTAATTATATAGCACATAAATCCTTCCTTCCAAATGACTAATACACAGTCCTTTGTGTATAAATGTTTCTCTGAATTTTGTTTGAACTACTAGCCTCATAACATCAGATGGTGCAGTCAGGATAATTTTCATTAGAAAAATAATTATAGGCTAAATATGGTTAATAAAACATTGACTATAAATTTGAATATTTTAAAAGCATGTCCTTCTAGAAGCAGCTTCTAATGAATTTTGATGAAAGTACCATGATTACTTAAGAAAAAAATAAATATGCATGATTATTACATGCAATTGCGAGATGGATGAATTACAAAAACTAATTTTAACTTGGAAATAATTATTCTGGGAAATCTGCTTCATCAAATTCACGATGATAAAAATAAAAGAAAAAATAATAATTCTTCATGGATGACAGAACATCGGGTCTAATTTTGATTCTTTCTAGAGTTGTGAATTTGTAGTTATTCATCATAAATCCTCCAAGTTTAAAGTTCAAAATAACGTCAAAATATAAACTTCTGTTGAAAGATTTCCCATGGATTTAAAGTCCAGCAACAAGGCTTCCTGTCAACTCTGGGGAAGGCAAGCATCCCTCACGCTGTTACCAGGTAGACTGCCTTGGAGGCTGACCTGTTCCCACTCACCTCTGGAGCCCAGCGGGGGAGACGGAGCCATGAGCATGAACCTATCCATGCAGCAGAGTGTGGGAGACTCACCTGGAGGGGCAGCACAGTCCCATTGCACAGAGGAGCAAACAGAGGCTCAGGACGCTGGCTGGATGCTCCCAGCTCTGACAGCAGTGCCCACTGCCCCTCACTGCCCGCCCAGCCCATGATGGAGGATGTCTCCCTTCCTTCTGCAGCTTTGGTCCCTGAGTCCTGTAGTTACTGGTCTTCCTCAGCTCCCTCCCACCGACCCCACCGGGAGCCGCCACGTCTACACTTTGCTTTCTCTGCGTTCACGATGGTGCCCATGGCCAGCATGAGTCCGGTGGGTGCCCAGGGTGTGAAGGTCACGGGCCCCGTCCCCCAGGTCACCTGGTGTCTTGCACCGCAGCTAGGCCACCCCACCTGGCTGCTACCCCGTCATCACATCTGTCCCCGTGGCCCGTGGTACCCCCTGCCCAGCACTGGCTTCCTAACTGATGATTCGAGCACAGATGAGTGAGAAACACACGGATCACATTTCCCCAAAATCACATGGGATTTGACAAATGAGTAGAAATCTCTGGCAAAACACATTGGGGATTTTTTTCTTGCCTCAAAGTATGAAAAAGGAGTGTGAGAAGTCACAAAAGCTTGAACATGGCATTCCTTACTCATCCGAGCCAGGAGACCAAGGAGTAAGTGTGTGTGCTGAACTGCTCGAGCCAGGAGGAGCCCTGCCCCCAGGGCGGGTGTGGAGACAGGGTGAGTATTTCCTCCCCTCCCCTCCTCGGACTGGGAAAGCTCCTCCTTGACGGCACCAGACTCCACGAGGAAAGCATCGGGCTTGCAAAGAGGCTCACGATGACAGAGGCAAGAGTGTCGTCAAGCAAAGGATGCATCTCCTCAGAGCGCCTGATCCCCTGCAGATCAACAGAAGAGACTCTTATAAACTGATGCATCTTCAGGCAAATGCCGTCTTACCCGAGTCCCTTTCAATGAAAATATGATCTTAAGGTAAGGTAACCTTTGTCCCCTTCTTCCCCACAGTCGGTCTGAGAAAGGACATGTATGAAGTCGGGCAGATCAGGGACCCTCCCCTCTGTGAGGAGGGTGTGGGACCCGGGGGCGGGTGGTCCAGCTCTGGCATGGCCTGCCCTGGCCCCAGGCTCACCCCGAGGCCCCTGTGCCCTCTAGCTCAGCACCCAGGCTGGAGGAATATGTTTCTCTTCCCAACAAGAACTGGACTTGGAGCCCCAGAATCCAAGAGCCAGATGGAGCTGGGGAGGGGCAGCTGGAGGGATGTGGGCACCCCTGAGAGTGCTGCCTGTGTAGGGGGAGCTTGGACTTTGGGTTCTGTCTGTGTCTTGTGTGGGGCTCTATCCTCTCCCACTCAGGCGCCGGGCACAGAAGGATGCTTCCCCAGACTGAGATGCGCCTGTGGGTGGGAGCGCCCTTGTGGCTCTGTCAGCCCACGTCAGGACAGGCATGGGCCCCTCTGCCTCTGCACCTCCCTGCCCAGACCTTCCTGACACCTCTGGGCACAGGGCAAAGCAGCCCAGGGCAGGCCGCCACTGGCACCCCCCACGACCTGCTCTTTCTTTGCCTGCCTCTCACCCTCGGCAAGGTGCTATTTTCTCCCTGACGTGCACCCGTCCTCACCTCACTTCTTTCCTAAGATCGGGTTGCCCTCAAGGCCCAGATCTCGGCCACCCAGGACTCCCGGAAGCTGAGTTTCCCTCCTATCTCCAGGTCCCTGCCCTTCTCAGCTGGGGAACTTTTCTGCCCCAGGGCCAAGGCCCACTAGTTCCTTAGCCTCAGCATCTTCCCAGACCGCCAGGCTGGGCTGGGTGCGCCCTCCTTTGCTCTGGACGCTCCAGGTGGCTTTGGGCCCGTGCCACTGGGGGCGCTCCCACAACTCCTGGAACCTGGCCTGCAGGCAGCAGGTGCCTGCTGCATTGAGTAAAGAGTGAGAGATGCAAATGGGAACTTTTCTTGCCCTTAAGTGGGGGAGGTGGGCCCCCATTTCTCGGTGCTCTGCCTCACCACGGTGAGGGTCCCAGCGAAGCCCCTGCTGTGCCCACCCAGCGAAAAGTTTGGGGGCACCCTATGGGGCTGAGGTGGGAGGGGACTTTGAGCAAACACGGTCTGGAAAGATCAAAGCCGGCGAGGAAGGAGCAGTGAGGAGATTTTCAAACTGGAGCTGGTGGGCAGGTGAGGTTGCAGGTGGGCATGTTTTCCCGACCTTGTTCCAGATCATTTAAAGTGACATGATTCAGTGAACAGAAAGTCCCGGGCGATTCCCCACATGCCACGTCTAAAGCAGAGGAGCTGAGAATTAAGGTCGGTTGTGCCGTAATTACCACAAATCAACAACATTCAGTATCAGAACTTAACATCTGCAAATAGCCAAAGAGGCGACCTGGAAGAGGGCTTTGCTTTCCTTTCCTCCCGTGGTCTTGGGGCTCGAGGGCGAGCTGCCAGGGTCCATGGCCCCCTCGCAGGTGTCCTCAGCCCTCCTGTGACGGCAGGGGGGAGATGCTGGTCACTGGACCAGGGGGACACCATCAGGACACGAGGTTTTACTTTGCTCCTCTTGAAACCACATCGTATGGTCTCCTTTTTGCGTTTGGAGTGTGTGTGTGTGTGTGTGTGTGTGTGTGTGTGTGTGTGTGTGAAATGTTAAATGCACAAAACACTGAGAGAGAGCTGCTGGGACATCCAAAATACAGTTGCCAAAATTATTGGTGAGTTCACTGTCAGAGAATCAGAAACACATGACAGATTACCATAAAAATTCATGTTCGGAACTTCATGAAAACTGTCTTTGCCAAACGAATGCTCCGTGTCATCAAAGTGGGGGTTGACAAGGGCCGAGGGCAGGGGCCAAGTGCACAGGGGCGCCTGTGTCTGGGTGGACGTCAGTGGAGCTGCCGTGCCCTGACCTCGGCCCCCAGAGCTCCCTCCTCTGTGGCCTCTCCCCCGCTCCAGCTGCCAAGTCTTCCCGGGAGTGCCCCGCCCGTGAGGTCCTACTGGACTCTTATTCCCGGAGCCCAGCACCCAGTCCTGCTCTGTCACGCGGGGTCCTCATGCAGGGGGCCGGGCCATCCTTGCCGGGGTGAGGGAGGGCCAGCAGAGGCTCCCTCACATCTTTCGGAAGTTGGGACACATAGTGGGCCACGTGTCCTACAGCTTTATAGAGTTCTCAAGAAACGACAGGACCCCCAGTTTGCTTTACACTCTGTGTTTATTTCTCATGAGACGAGAGAGGGAGAGAGAGAAAGAAAGACGGGGGGTGGAGTGTGGGAGGGAGAGCGCGCGCACTACGCATGGGCAACCACTGTGCCAGGCTCAGCACTTCCATCCTCACCAGAGCATCGTCTCCTGGTTCACGCAGGATGCTCAAAAAGCGTGTGCAGAGCGGTCCCATCTCACAGACTGGAAGGTGAAGCCGCATGGGGCACAGGTGGCCCTCGACCAAGGCCTCTGACCTCGCTCCCTCTGTCACTCCAACGGAGTCTCACCCCACATGCATTCTGAGCTCCCTGACGCCCCGTAGGCTGAGGACCCCTACGCCAACTAATTCTTCTTAGTCATGCCAGGAAATCCGCTTCAGGAGGCCTTGCTCTGTGTTGTCAGTGCATCACTTCACCTCTTCTTTCTCGCTGCTCTGTGGGGTCAAGGTTCCACTGGCCGTTGTCACTACCCTGGCCCATGCCTCCCTGACTCACATACGCGGTAGCGAGGAACATCGCTCCCCTGCACATGTCAGTCAGGTCCTAGGGGAAGACCTCCTGCCCGACGGCCTCAAGGGAAGGTGCCAGGAAGGCTGTGGCTGTTCCAGTGCCACAGCCTGAGACGGACAATGGGCCCCTGGACGGGCCTGGAGCGGCGGGCATGTGCGAACAGGAGAGAGGACCCACCACGTCTCTATCAGGCGCTTAAATGCAGCAAGTCTGGACTAACCGACCTCGTTCCCACGTAGGGCCTACGTCCTTTTACTTTTTCCTTTGCTTTCATGCTTCTGTGTGTGGTTCTAGAAGTACGAATCACCCCGATATTACCACCAGCTGCGCGTGATGGTCGAGGAACATTTTACAGTAGTAAATCATTTACATTTTTTTCCAGTTGATGTATAAGAGGATATAGCAATTTCCTGGGGCTGCTGACACAAATGACCACAAACTGGCAGGCTGAAAACAACAGAAATTTATTCTCTCGCATTTCTGGAGGCCACAAGTCTGAAATCAAAGTGTCTGCTGGGCTGTGCTCCCTCTGCAGGCTCCAGGGGAGGGACTTCCAGCCTCTTCAGGCCGCTGGGGCTACACGAGTCCTGGGTGCCCTTTGACTTGCAAGTACATCTCTCCAATCTCTGCCTCTGTCTTCACATGACCTCCTTGTAAGGACACCAGTCACTGGATTTAGGGTGAACCTTAATCCAGTATGACCTCTTCGTAACTTGATGATGTCTGCAAAGACTGTTTCCAAATGAGGTCACATCCACAGGTACCAGGGGTCGGGATTGCAACACATCTTTTGGGGAGGACCCAGAACAGAGGGTCAGTAACAGGTATTAAATGTGACACTGACTGCTTATATTGACAGCTAGATGGATGTGGAATGCTAGATTTATGAAATAAAATACATTTGTTTTCTTAAAAAATACTTAAGACAAATGGAAATTAATTTTGGAATCATTTTGTTTTACTTCGTTGAACTTCTTGAATTACAATATGTACTTTCATTTTAATAGGATTTAAATATTTTTAGGAAAAAAAACACTTTGAGAACATAGATGCATAAGTTTTTAATTTTCAAATTCATTGTATTTGAATATATTCAAATTTCTTATTTTTGTAATTGACAACATTTTATTTCTAAACACTTTAAATCTTTACTGTTAACAAAACAGAAAATACTCGGCCATCCTGATTACAACAGTGTAACTAATGATTTTGCTAAAATAAAGGCAAGAAAAAATAATCTTATGAAATAAACATATAATTTATGAATTATGGAAGTTGTTATTTTGTACTAGGATGACACTGCCAGCCCATCAACAGATCACCCAGACATGTATAATGATAATGATTAAAATGTCTTTGCTATCTTGCCAACTTGTAGTTTAGAAATACTTTAGCTCTAGGGCTAGATTTTAATGCTGTTATTTTGAAGGTATATTTGTAAAGCAGAAAAACAGAACATATCTATCAATATTCCAGCTTTGTTTCCAACCAGTTAGATATTTAGACATTTGGTACATGGCCTCCAGTTGTATTCTTGTCCTGAGCCCATAAACTCCAGGGACAGGCCTGCCGAAGAGGCAGAGGGGCAGGGCGTCTGAATCCCGTGTTCCCGAGTTTGGTGTTGAAGAGAGAGGCTCACCAGAGGATGGGCAGAGTGCCTCCCAGCCCTGCTTCTGTCTTAAAACAGAGTTTGCAGAAGAACTGTTGAAAATCAGTACTAAACTCCTGCTTTTGCCGGAACATCTGTACTGTCTGGATTAGCCCTGCTTTTTAACTTCCATATAATTGGTATCCCCTCGGAATGAGCTCACCTGTATTGCATCCAAATTCACTTCTGGGGGATGATTCTCATCATAGCAATGATGGACATCTTTCTCTCTGTACTTCGATGGCCCTGGAAGTCAAACTCACATCATTCATCACTGCATTCTCCACCAACATGTTCTAGGGACCAGGACATTTTTCTCCAAAGCCCTTTCACATCCACGATACCCTGGCACCCCCAACAGTTCTGTGAGCTGATCGACTCGGGGTTGGGTGGGGTGAGTGGTGGAATGAATCTGCTCCAGGAGGCCATGGTGCGAGCATCCAGTGTCCTAGAACCTCGGGGAAGGGAGGCACCTCCACCCACCTTCCCTCCCACCTTCTGCTCTCCTGCCTCTGCCTCCCAATGGCCAAAACCAAGTCAGGGGCCAGGGAGCCTGGATGCAGCGCCTACAGGGGTCAGGCTTCCTTCTTACTCAGAGCCGGACAGAGAACGACCAGGACCCCGATTTTGTGAGGCGAGATCCACCCGCAGCAACCTCGCGGTGTCGTGTGTCGTGATGGGGATGGCGTGCCGTGATGGGGACCGTGCGCCCTGGCTGACCCACCTCCCTCCTTGAACACACCAGCTGTAGAAATGGGCTCCCTTGGGAGCAGCACCTACTAGCCCTGCTCAGCTCTTCGGGCCCGTTCCCAACTCCCCTACCTCCCCTTCCTCCTGCAGCCCTTCAGGTGGGCTGGGGTGGAGCTCCGCCTCTGTGAGCATCTCTTCCGAGGGCCCACACTCCGGGACACCTCAGGCAACGCCATCCCCAGCATTCTCAGCATGCCAGGTATTCATTTCCTGACACCCTCTCCAAGTGTGGCATGAGCTGCAGTGTGATGTGGAGCAAGTCGCCTCCTCGTGGGGACACGGTCCCTCACCTGGGACAGGACTGCACGGGTGTCTTCTAGACCTTTCCGTTCTTAAATGTCAGATCCTCCATCACCAAAGATGGGGCTGAAGAGTACTTCCTGGATGCTTCCAGTTAACCTTCTAAATATGTCAACACACTGCTGTCGCTTCTTCCATCTTCAGTGACTGACAAAGCACTGTGATCTGCCTGTGGACCCTCCCCCCTCCCCCTCCCTCCCCTCCCCTCCCCCTCCCTCCCCTCCCTCCCCCTCCCCTCCCCCTCCCTCCCCTCCCCTCCCCTCCCCTCCCCTCCCCCTCCCCTCCCCCTCCCCTCCCCTCCCCTCCCCCTCCCCTCCCCCCTCCCCCCTCCCCCCACCATCTCTTTCATAAGCAATTTTTTTTTCCTTTCTTTGTCTTGAAACAGAAATAAAGGAAAGCAGTTTCCTTGAAAGAGGGCTTTGGTTTGGTGAGAATGAATGAGGTTTCCAGGGCCCGACACCCCTTTGCCTGCAGCCTTCTTGTGATGGGCACTTGACTTATGGGGACGGAGGCACGGACGGGAAGATATATAGCAGGAGGGCACCAGCCTTTTATCCCCACCTCCTCTTCTTCTTTCTGTGACATAGATAAAGGGGTTTTACTTATGGCAAAGAAAAATATCCCTGAGTCGCTGAAAAGTTACTTTTGTATCTTCTTGATATTGACGCAAACAACAGAGTCCTGGCTCTTTCTCCACCTCCTTGGCTTTCTTTGATCTCATCCATCTCAACTTGAAGGAGTCCCAACAGGTGGGACCCTAGCCAGCCCATCAACCTTGGACATACCCCAAACCTGTTTCTGGACCCCAGGATGCTCCAGCCCCATCTTACAACTGAAGCAGGATTCTTAGTTCTGGCTGCAGGTGGGAGACCTGAGGGGCTCCCAGGAGCATCCGCCCGGCCAAAGCAGGGAGAACATGATGCTTTTGGTACGTCCTGATGGGGTGGTGATTTTTAAAGGCAGCTCTAGTGCGCATGCAAGTTGGAAAACTTGGATCTAAATTATGTCATCCCCAACACAACCAATCTCGCCCCAAGGGAGCGAACACTGGTTTGTAGGGAGCAAAAGTCTTCATCTTTTCATGCATCAAGCACATATATACATACAATACAAAGACAGCTGGACAGTATTGTGTGTTGTTAACGTTTCATGAATGGGGAGCAGTCAGGTTAAAACAAATCTAAAAAGGCTCTTTAGGTGGACAGTAATGAGAAAAGGTGGTGAGGCACCAATAATATCTCAAAAAGAAGCTGTTACATATATTTATCTTTTAGGTAAAAGTATGTGACACCAGATGATCTCAAAGCATCTGGCCTCATGGGGCTTGGAGTAACCGCGTCATGAAATGCGGCTCTCAGGAGGCCTTCCAGGCCACACAATCATTTTACTTCACAAATGATACAACAAAAGATGTTCCGAGGAGGGAGGTGCTGGGACTGGGGTGGGGCGGGGAGTCAGGAGGGAGCGGGCCGGAGGGAGGGGCTGCCAGGTCACCGGGGAGAGAAGGGGACACCCCCGTGGAGCTGCAGCCTCGGGCCTCGGGCATCACCTCTCACATGCTCCTTCTGACTGCAGCGCCTCAAGGGGACTCCTGAGGTAGGCCTGACAGTCGGCCGGCCCCCCAGGACACCAGCCCAGGCTCCCCTAGGAAACCTCCTGGGGCCGGTGTTCCTGAAGGCCAGCAGCTAAAGGTCTTCCCTGTCCACCCAGATCACCTGTCCTGTCCCCACTGAACCCAACATTGGTCACATGTGCTACAGCTCCGCCCTGCAAAGTCAGTGCACCCCAAACACAGGGAAAGCAGCACCCCGGGGCCCTACTCCCTCTGACCGGCCCAGGGCACTGCTCTTATTATTACTATTAGTCACAGCTTCCCCATGATCACCTGTATCTCTCAAGGTTCCAGTGGGGTTGTTCCTTTGTGATAAATCTGCACCAGCAGAGTTGCTGCGAACGTTCGGAACCCCAAGGCCTCAGTGTCCTGGCCCAGAGTGGACGCTGCCCACTGTGCCACCAGCCCTGGTTCACTGCCTCTGGTGCCCTCGAGGCCCCTGTCAGGTGGGCAGTACCCACACCAGTGCCCTTCCTTTCCACCATGCTGTTACCGTTGTATTTGTTAACTTGCACACCTTTATTGATTATATTTAGCATTTGTTTTAGATTGTGCTCTTGGGTAAGAATTTAATATTTTTCAAATCATTATCCTTCTATGTAATCAGTCTTTCTCCACTGATATGAAATATATATATTTCAATATATATAATACATATATAAGAAATAGGGAACACATACACATATATGTGGAATCTATATGAAATAAGTATAAGACAAAAGGCATTTCAAATCAATGGAGAAAGACTGGTTATATAGAAGGATACATAAGATTATATAGAAGAATATGTAAGATTATGTAGAAGGATATATATATATATATATATAAGCTATAGGGATATATATATATATACACACATACTTTTCTTGCCGTAAGTCCCACTATATTTTGGGGGTGTCACATATGATAAAACAGGGACATGAATCAGGCTCCTCCCCTCCCTCTCTTTCACTCTCTCTGTCTCTGTCTGCATCTCTGTCTTCCTCTTCTCTCCATCTCTCCGTGTGTCTCTATTATATATATTTTTCATTTGATGTGTATCCATGTCTTGACTTCCTAATTTGTTCCATTTATCTTTCTGTCTAATCTTTACCAGTATCATAGGTTTTGGTATGTTTGGTACCAAGTATGTTCGGTAAGGTAGATCTTCAGTCATTGTTTCTTTTTAGTTTTTTTAACATCTTTATTGGAGTATAATTGCTTTACAATGATGTGTTAGTTTCTGCTTTATAACAAACTGAATCAGCTGTACATATACATATATCCCCATATTCCCTCCCTCTTGCGTCTCCCTCCCATCCTCCCTACCCCACCCCTCTAGGTGGTCACAAAGTATTGAGGTGATCTCCCTGTGCTATGTGGCTGCTTCTCACTAGCTATTTTACATTTTGTAGTATATATAAGTCTACGTCATTGCTTCTTGAAGCATTTCCTTGGCCATTCTTACACGATTAGTCTTCCAGGTCCCCGTTAGAAGTATCAATATGATGCCAGGTTCTTAGCTTGCATTAGAGGTAGAATTGCATTAAACATACAGACAATTTGAGGGAGCTTGTGTTCCCCATTGTCAATTTCTCCTTCTTCCTCTAATGAGAGAAGCCCCTGCCCCCTGAGTTGGAGGTGGCCACCACACTTCCGGGGGCCTTTGCAGCTGACTCGACGTGGGATGATGGGATCTGAGCAGATGTGAGCAAGGTGATTCCCAGGTGGTACCCCCGTCGTCAAAACTGCTGCTCTGCCCCCATCTTCCCTTCCCAGAGAAGGCCTGGGAAACTGGAGGGCTGGCCTCCACCACGCCCGGCAAGATGGTGGAGTCACACACCCAGCCCGGGAAGAAGGCCCTGGGGCCCTTCACGATCTCTAGGGGCAGAGCCGTCCGCCGGCAAGGATATACAGCATGTTTCCCATGTGTTCAAACGTTTTAAACACACTTCAGTAAATCTGTTACCAGTTTTGGTTGTACTGAAATCATTCTTAGGTATTTTATCGCTTTTGTTGCTGTCATGAAAAGAATCATTCATTCCACAGTGACTGGTGGTTGTTCGTATGTGAGAAAACATTAATTCTGAGGAGTTATTGAAGAATTGGCTTTCTTGCTGATTTGTTATTGATTATGACTTTGCAGTGTCTCAGGTTGTGCTAACATCAAACATAGCACATGCAAACAGTATACTTGCTAGTCCTTTTTTCTGATGTGATGCTTAAGACTCAGGGTCCCACCTGCCCATTTCTTCCTGGTGCTTCTGGTTCAGAGTTCACCTACTTACAGGAACACAACTCTCTCCTCTGGGGATGCAGCTCCAACTCAGGCCTCTCCCCAGATGCCCAGATCAGACATCCCGTGGTTCCAATTTCTGACTGGGTTTCTCCACTTAGATGTCTTTCTCAAACTTCAAGTTATTAAATAAATCCACCGTTTCTCCAAAACCAGCTTCCCCTGGGGAACATCACCCTTGCCTATCTGCCTGTACTTCCTCCAATCACCTGCATCCTCTTTCTTTTATCTGTGGTCCAGCTGGATGTCGGCTCCCTACAGCCTCTGTCCCATCCAGCCCCCAGTGACCACGTTTCATCCGGGCCTTCCTACGCTCTTGGTCTGCATCACTTATGTAGAGTTCTGGCTTTTCTATTTCCATGTTTTGATCTGTTCTTCCAACTGTAATATAAGAGAAGAGCAGAAAGCAGATATGGGGTATTCTCTGTGTACTAGACACCACAGGCTTCCAAAGTAAAGTTGAGTTGAATTCAACAAACACTCATTAGGTACCCATCACACGCCAAGCGTGGGGACAGAGTCCTTCATCATCAGAGGGCAGACACATCTCAACGCTTAAGCTGTGCTTTCAGTAGTGCCTGAACCAGGTTCCCTGCACAGGGTAACAATTGCTGACCTATTAGAAATGGTACATGGACATATCCTAACCACTAAGCTGCAGTGTGGAAGGTAGCTTGTATCCCGAGCTGTGTGGTATCCTGATGTCGGGAAGGCCCTTGTCCTCTTCCTGTGCCCCTGTCCTCCCCGAGAAAACACCTTACCACCTCTACTACCCGCACAGCTTCCCTTCCTTCTTACGCGTCGAGAGATGTCTGAGGATAAATGAGGCTTCAGCAAAATATTTGGAGGAAGACACTGTACAAATAGAAAGCAAAGCTTTGCCGGCCCTAAATGGCTAGAAGGGCTGCCACGCTGGAGGCCAAATCGATGAGTGTGTGGCTTTCTGAGGGACCTCTTTCCAGCTTCCACAGAGGGTCCCCACGAGGCTCAGCCTTTTAGAAAGAAGGTGAAAAAAGAAAAGAGTGGAAGGTGTCTTGGTTTATAAATGGCCAGATTATTCTTCAAAGGCACCCCTAGCGTGGAGCCTGTGAAGTTGCTGACTTGACGTGATTTAACCTGGCAAGATCAATGGCTCCTGAGTCCCCAGGTGCCGGGGCTGGGGCTCCCCACGGTCTCCTCGGTGCCCATTACTCACCGTGGACGTTGGTGCCACTTCGGATTTGACTGACGATCTTTTTATTGATAAACTCAAAGTGAAGAAAGTCTCTGGAAGCACAAAATAAAAACAGTGAGAAGCAGACAAAAGCCTGGTGTGTTAAACAAGCAGCCCTCCCCCCGGGTCCCGCTGTTCCCACCCAGCCCATTTTAGCAGACGCTCAGATGATAAGCCTTCGCCTCCCAAAGGACAGGATTCCCAAGTTATCAGCAATTCCACACGAGAAACCGTTCGTTTCAAAATGGATGGATTAAAAGCAGCATGTTTTGCATCTCCCATACTCGAGAGATCTGACACAAGACACCAAGCTCCACCATCACAACCCCAGCTCTGAAGGCCCCTTGAGCCGAGGCCCACACCCAGCTTCCTGGTGGACTTTCCCAAACAGCCTCGATCACAACATACCACCAAGAAGAGGTGAGGCCAGACCCAAGCAACGGTCCTGCTGTGGATGAACAGCTGTCCAGGGACGCCGCAGCCGGCCACAGGGACACCTCCATTGGCAGGTGTCCATTCTCCTTCGGGGCTGGTGTGCAGTCAGTGTGTGAAGCTCCCTCCCTTGGTGTGCAGGACGGACAGGGGAACTCGGACCTCCCACCTGATGTCTGGTTTTCCCACCTAGATCGATGTCCCTAGTTTTGCAGTCACTGTTCGGCGCCATCCGAGACTCTTACTGTCCACCGTGGCTGCCCAGAGAGTCAGTGATGGTGGTTCAGACCCATGTGCATTGGGGGGTGTCTGACAACCATCCGCCCTTCCTCCTGCAGCCCAAATGTGGGAGGCTAATCTCGTATCCAGACAAGTGTGCAGAACGGCATGATTCCCGGGTAGGAGATGCAGTTGGCTGCCCTCCTTCCAGCTGTCCTGCCATCCACCTTGCTGGAAGGGGCAGCTTCATGGTTCAAACTGCACTGTCTTTCGTGACTTTGCATCTCCTTCCTGCTCTGTGGGGCACATCCTACTGGGCTGGACAGATTCTGAGGAGCAGGACAGCCCCAGCCCCTGGGAAGCCCAGGTACCAGGAGCTGCGTCAGTGACCCTCCCATGGCAGATGCTGCAGCTCAGTGTAAGACCATCTCCATCCTTTGGATTCACCTCTGGCCCTCGTCTTAGAGGGACAGTCTCGCCCATCATCCGGAAGTGGGTTCCAATGGTGCCTGAAACGGGGCAGTGAAGAACAATTGTCTACCATTCAATAAATATGTGGATAAACAAAGCTTCCTTCTGTCAAGACTGGGGAAGTCAGTCTGTGTTCACGATTAAAATCTGTTTTAAACAGACCTTACACTGTTGGTAAAATCTGTGTTCCAGTCCATTTGCTGAGCTGGCTCTGGACTAGCGCAGTGACGGGAACAGTTCCCCCGGAGGTCACACTCTGGACTGGTGCACAGTGACAGGGACACTTCCCCCGGAGGCCACACACATGGAGCTTGGGACTAAGGCTCCCCATCAAACATGCAAACTGGGGCTTCCCTGGTGGCGCAGTGGTTGAGAGTCCGCCTGCCGATGCAGGGGACACGGGTTCATGCCCCGGTCCGGGGAGATCCCACATGCCGCGGAGAGGGTGGGACTGTGAGCCATGGCCGCTGAGCCTGCGCGTCCGGAGCCTGTGCTCCGCAACGGGAGAGGCCACGGCAGTGAGAGGCCCGCGTACCGCAAAGAAACAAAACAAAATAAAACAAAACAAAAACATGCAGACTGGTGAGAACCCTCCAAAGTGTGCCTCACCTGACTCCTTGCAGGAGACCCTCAGGCCACGTAGCCCTGACCCTTGGTCACCTCTGGAGTTAAACAACTTTGCATAGTCCAAATGCAATAGTGACATCACAGAGTGATGTGAAGTCTCAGTAGCACAGAGCGGCTGCTGTTCACATTGAAACTGTGAGTCTTCTGACATAGGTGAGGACCAAGCTGAGATGCCTACAGCCGTATGGATGAAAACCCTTTATATATTTTTTATAAACTTACTAGCAAAGGACTTTTAGAGTTATAAGGTAAGAAATCTACGCAACACTATCAAAATCTCAAGAATTCTGAGCGTATATTTAAACAGGATACATTAAACCACTTAAGTATTTAAATTTTGTAACTCCGCTAAGCACCAATGGTCACTTTTGGTAAGCCTCTCAAAGTTCCCCCTGTGGACGGTGGAGCCCAGATGCCAGGACCCTCTCATGGGTGGTGCATCTCCCTGTAGTTTGACAGAGTACAGGGCCAGGGAAGGAAAGTAAGCAAGGCCAGCCCTCGACGGAACTAGAGTTCCCTGAAACCCACAGCACCTACTTTCTGTCTAATCTTCCCTGATTCTAAGCACTGTTACTTCCTCCCAGCCTGGGATCCTCATCCCTCCCGAGGAAATCTGGAGGGACTCTTTGCATTCGGGGTCCCCTTGTCTAGGGGCCCTCCCAGGGGTGTCTACATTCAGGCTTCAGCTCCGGTTGGTCAGTGAATCTGGTCTTGGTCAGTTTTAGCTCCAGAAGCAGGTGAAAGGAAGCTGGTGCAGTGAGAGTCCATGAAATACACCCCATAAAGTTCAAGGTCGACGATGCGGATCTCAGGTTTACAGATCAAGTTGACCCGGCTTGAAAGCCTCCTGCTGAAAACTATTGCTCTGGCCTTCCTGATTGAGAGCAGCTCAAGGAAAATCCGTGCCTTTGCTGTGAAAGGGAAAGTCTCCGCTCAGTTACTTTCCTTCAGATCTAAGTACAACCTGCCGCCCCTGGGATTCGGAAATTCTCCCAGTAACTTTGGTGTTTGCACCCTTTGCCGTCTTCTTGCTGCAGGTTCCCGTTCCCGGAATGAGGTCGAGGTGTGAAAAGCAGGGTGGCCACGTGTCCCTTGCACCGAAGGGCATCAGCCTGTTAATGTGTCAGACGACGGCCTCTGCTCCAACTTGGCCATGGAGACTGCATCCCTGCCAACCTGGTCGAGCATCATAAATAAATGATAGCTTTGTGCGGCAGGAAACAGATGCACAATTATCTTTGTTTCCTTCAGAGGGGAAGCTTTCCAGAAAGCAGGAGAAACTGGAGTTTCTATGGGCCAGGCTGGGGGTGCACAGCCTGGGCTGGTGCTGGCCTGGATTCAGGAAACAGGGCTGCTGCCTAGGGCAGGGGTGGGGGGCATCCCTCACAAAGTGCAGGTGACCAGGGTTTGTGTCTTTCAGTTGGTGTGTCTCCAGAGCCTACTTTTCTCGTTAGGGTACAATTCCATTCTTCTAGAGAGTTCCCTGACCTGGTGCAGAGGTCTCCATGCAGCTAGGATGGTCACCTGGCCCAGACTCCCAACGTGGACAGACCCAGGAACGTAGCATGAGGGGGTTAAGCAAGTGCGGGCAGTGGCAGGGTGTGTCTGTGTATGTGGGGGAGTCACAAGGGCTGCAGCACAGAACAAGGACCCAGTAGCTCATGAGGACAGCTGCTGTCTCATGGTGACCCCCACCAGCCACTCCTGAAGGATTCAGATGCAGAAGTCAGGAGGCCCACCGGAGCAGGGCGCTGAGCCAACACCTGGGCATCTACCGAATCAGGCTTACAGGGGAGACCTAGACACTGTGCTGCAAGTTGTAATGCTATCAGTGAGGCTGTGCTGTTCCTAGTACGTGAGACTTTAGTCTTTACAGATTTTCCACATTTATAATGACAAAGATGAGCCTAAGAGAGAACCGCCGAATGCCAGCTGACTACGGATAGTTATGCTGTGCTAGCCTCCTGTGGCTGCCATAACACGCCACCCCAAACCAGGTGATTTAAATCAGCGGGAATTTATTATTTCACGGATCTTGGGGCCAGAGGTCTGAAGCCAAGGTATCAGCAGGGCTGCCCTCCCGCCGAAGTTTCTAGAGGAAGATCCTTCTTTGGCTCTCCCAGTCTCTGCGGTCTCCAGGTGCTCCTGCATTGGTGGCTGCATCACTCCATGTTTGCCTCTGTCTTCTTGTGGTTTTCTTCTCTGTGTGTCTGTGTCTCAAATCTCCCTTTTGATGAACTGATTTCAACAGAGGCCATTGCCTGTTCCTTGGGAATGGTGTCCATCCGTGCCCATCTCCAGGAACGCTGCTCCATGGATCCTTCTCCACTGTGAGCTTCAAAGCCCAAATGTGAATACTCCAGACTGGGGATCTAAACCCAGCTTCCCTTTCAGTGATCTCAGCTCATGATACTTAATTATAGCTGGAAAGACTCTTTTTCCAAATAGGGTCACCTTCGAGGTTCCTGTTGGGCATATCTTTGGAGGAGCCTATTCAGTCCACTAACCTCCCTACGTGAGAAGTCCACCCGTGCAATGTGTACAATGCATGACGGGAAGAGGGGCCACGTTTCTATTATCTTTTCAATGTTCGCTCTGGAGACGCGGTGTCCTCTATGGGGGGAGTGCAGGAAGGCAGAGGCGGCACTCAGGCCCATTGGGAACCCTGAAAGAAATGTCCACTGAGGTTTTCTCCGATTTTCAACTATTTGTAAAGTTCAGGTTAAAAATTCCTGTAGTCAGCCAATGAATATCTGCCCCTAAGCGTCAGATAAACAGAGAATGGCTAGAACAGAAAGAGGAACGGGGGTGTGACAGGGAGGACGGATATTCTTATAGATGGAAAGTGGATTTACGAGGTGGCTTCTGGCGACTCTGGGACAATTATCCTCA
This sequence comes from Orcinus orca, assembly GCF_937001465.1. Classification (NCBI taxonomy): domain Eukaryota; kingdom Metazoa; phylum Chordata; class Mammalia; order Artiodactyla; family Delphinidae; genus Orcinus; species Orcinus orca. The sequence goes on along the minus strand of NC_064561.1, from coordinate 182,713,290 downwards.
CACTGCCCACTGAGCCCGTCTCTCGACTTTGCATTGGTGTTACGCTGGCAACACGCTACCCCTCCAGGCATTCCCATCCTTGGTTCTCTTTACAGGGGGTCCCAGAGCCACCCATGGTGTGGATTCAGGGGGTCTCAGCGGATGTCTCTGGACCCTTGCAGAGGATAAGCAGATGTGCTGTGCGTCCAAGGGTCTGTGGTCTGGCTGTGTGGACTGCAAGGTATTGAGTTATAGACACACTGTGTCTCCTGCCTACCCTCGGGGAAGGACACAGGGGCTGGGCCCACATCTCTTTGCAAAGGCAATTCCAAGTCCTTTGGGAAAGAAGAAGAAAAGAGAAAGGATGAAAGGAGAGCTGGAAAGCTCCTGGGAGCAGGAGACCAACAGAGGCTGGAGGAAACTTGGAGCAATTAGTGATCGGAATTGGCAGAGAGTGGTACTGGGTAATTAACAAATACCTCGAGTCCACAGGGGGTCTGCACAGGGTCCACCACACCAAAGGGAAGGACACAAAGGAGGAAAGGGAGAAGTAGGTGAGAGAGGACATGCAGGGGCTGAGAATGGAGACAGGTTTACTAACAAGATATTTAACTGACCTTATTTTTCCGCAATTTATTGTGGTCTGAGTTGAGAATTTCCCGAATGATAAAGAGGAAGTGAAGTCCGTCAAGGTAAGTTGCCTAAACACATGTCCGTATCTGTCAATCACGTGCGGACGCAAGGAGACCAAAAGGCAAGATCACACAGCGCTGAGGAAAATGGGGACGGGTTAGTCATCCACGCTGATAAATGATCTGGTTGATGCCTTCTGTCAGTCTTGGAGGGAAGGCTTGAGGAATCTGAAACGTCACAGCTTTGTTGGTGCCAGCCACTTTTCCCCCAGAGCTCTGGAGACATACAATTTTGGATCTCGTATTTTCTTTTGCAAGACATGAGGTGTGCCTTCAGCTCGAAATGCATTTGGAAATCATCAGTGTTTCTGTTCCCTTTTGTATTTTTTATGTAAATATTTTCCCATTAACAAGTGCACTTTCCAAACTAAAGGAATATGTTGAAATCCAAAGGAGGGTCTTTTGGAAGCCATGAGAGAGCAGAGGAATATTCTAGATGAACAACACATGTCTTTCCAGAGGGCTCCTCTGCTCACAGGGGGAGATGTTTTGGCAGGACCCATCTGACACACAGCTGTTACTTTAGAGGATTTTGCGCTATATCTCTCTTCAGGCCCCAGCTCAACTGAGCAAGACATTCAGGTCTATTCACGACCTTGACCTCATCATTAAATAGTTTAAAATTCCAGGGATAATATTTATCATTAGTACAAATTAAGGGCAATAAAACATCTAAAAGAGCCTGGCTAACAAATGAGCTGAGCAGCTCATTTAAGGCCAAATTATACACACCCCAGAATAACACATATACCAAGTTAATGCAGCTAATGTGTAACGTGCACCGTGGTTTCAACGCAAAGCTTCCAACATGGTCTGTTATCAGGAGTTGCTCCTCTCCTGTGGGCTGTTTTCCCCACTGCTCTTCCTAAAGTCAATGCTAAAAGTAGCCAGTCTTTCTGAGTGACTTTCAATTTTGGAAAAAATAATTGAAATTAGTTAACTCAATTGTTATTGGATGAGGACTATTAAAATTCAGAAAGAATGACTTCAAGTGTGTATAAAACACTTCACAAAAGCCACTTCATGGAAAAACTATTTCATGTTCCCTTGAAGGATTGACTACTAGCCAGAAATGTCTTCTGAGTGACACTGCTTTGAGCTGAAGCTTGGATTTTTAAGGAGGATGGATTCTTATAGCAAGACTGGCTTGTCACTTGTCTGTATAAAGGGATGCCTTGGCCAGGGTGCCTTGTTTAAGCCCTGCAGAGAGCAGGACAGCCTGGCCTCCCCACAGAGGGCCGAGTTACCACGGGTTCAACTCAGAGGGAGGGACGGCCTTTCTCCGACCACCAATCCCCCTCCCCAAGAAGGTGCCTGCCGCCCTGATGTGCGCAAGCTCTCCACCACTTCCCTGCTCTCCACAGCAGTTATTCAGCTAGGAAGGGGATAGAACAAACTCCTTGCATCATGGTGGGGGGCTCCAAAGTGCTCCTATTCTCAAACAGAGTTCTCCTGGGGATTCTGTATGGAGACAAACCAGGGCAGTGTCATCCGTGATGGTCACTCTTCTGGGTCAACTCTCCGGGGCCCAGAGCCCCCAGATATTCAATTTACGCACTATTCCACATGTGTCCGTGAGGCTGCTTCCAGTGAGATTAACGTTTGATTTGCTGGAGTAAAACAAATAGTCCTCCCCCAAAGTGGGTGGGCCTAAGCCAATCTTTTGGAAGCCTGAATAGAACAAAAAGCAGAGCAAGAAAGAATTCTCTCTCTGCTCGACTGTCTTGGAGTTGAGTCATGGTCTTTTCCTGCCTTTGACCTCGGACTGGAGCCACACCACCAACTCTCCTGGGTCTTCAGCTTGCAGATGGCAGATCTGGGGCCCTCCCAGCCTCCAGAAGCATGCGAACCAATTCCTTATATTGTCTTTCTCTCAATAGATAGATGATAAACAGGCAGACAGACAGGCAGACATTCTCCTACTGGTTCTTCCTCTGGAGAACCTGGACCCAAGTGCCACCCTGAGCTCCCTGACAAGGCCTCTCCTTGATCACGGACCCCTGCCCTGCAGCACAGGAGAGGTGCCGATCCAGGTCCTCCAGCTGTGGAGGGCATGTTAGCCGCCCCCCGTCAACACTGAGGAAGAGACCACATCCCGCATCGTTGGGGTGGGAGCATCGACTTCGTACCTCAATTGAGAGGCCAGGGAGCCATTTGGAAGGAGCTTCTGAATACAGTTGGTTCTACTTCCCTCTGGACAGAATTCAGAGACATCAAAAATGTTACAAAACATATTAAGTGTGTCCCCATTATTGACAATAACCTTTGAGCATGATATTTTAATTGAGGAGCATTCATTGGCTCTAAGTTTTCTCTCCCATTATCAGCTTTTAACCTTCTCCATGTCTCCATGTGTTTTCAGAGAAGAAATTTATCATTTTTTTTCATGAATTACTATTGTTCCTTTAAAGGGGAAAAAATAGCACTACACTCCCCCCAAAGCCCCCTTTTGCTTCACAGGCTCACCCCTCTCAGTCTGGGTAGGTACCAGTGCTCAACTTCAGCAAATTTGATAAAGTGAGTTTACCAGCTTCTAATTTTTTGAGAAGGGAAGTGAATACTGGCTTCCCTCCCTCAGTGGCACCATCTCCCTAAGGCTTGTGCACCGGCACATTTGAGGGAGCGGGTGGCCCATCGGGGAAGCCAAGAGAAAGGAACTCGGAGGGTCCAGGCGGTGGCAGCGTCTTGAACAACAGGCTCCGTTAGGCTGGACAATGGTGTTTCTCTTAATTAGATTCCTGCATAAATTGCAAGATAGGGTGGACAAGTGGTCGGCAAAAAACTACGTCTCCTCCCACAAAAGGAACCAAAGCACGTCAATAGCCCATCATGTAGGAGGAAGTGTACGTGCATCTTATTGAAAGGAGAAACACAATTTGGAGAGATGAGGAGATAGTACGGGGTAGAAACTGATATTCTTCCCTGATAACGGATAGCCCCAAGTTGTAGAGACCATTATTTCTTGCATTTTCAGAGCAAATGAACTTGACAGATGGCCATGTCACCCAGACCCCCACCTACCGACTTGATTATGCAGAAAACAATACAATAGAAAAGAAATCATTACTGAAGGAACCTGGTTAGTCCACAGAGGGCCGAGGAATGCAGAAGAACAGAATTACAGGGGTGGAATTGAACAGCAAGAATGCATTTAACATAAAGTGGGTTACAGCGAGGCAATCAGTCATGGCTAAAGCTATTGTCTGGGCGTGCTTGCATGGTATATGAAGTCATCTGTCATCTCCCACGGAATTTATGCTTAGTTTATAGGAGAAAACGACAGAGGTTTGCCAGGACATGTCTTGGTAGCCTTCAGTAGCTCAAGGGTAGATCTGCAGAGATAAAATGGTAGGCCTTTTCGGAGTCTTCCCTACCGTCTGTGGTTGAGGCTATGATCTCATCACTGAGGTCCTCCCCTCAGATGCTCACATGACCTGAAGGATGCCGTCTGGGGAGGTGACCAACACAGCTTCGTTCAGCTTCAGCAAAGTACAAGCTCACTGACACCAGCATCAGACACACAGAAGTACATACTGGGAAAATAGGAGGCCAGAGGCCATCAGACTTTACAAAAGTCGGAAAGAATATTCCATGGGTGCCGAAAGCAGGGTATGTTTGCTTTACGTTGAGGCAGGATACGTTTGCTGGCACAGGTCAACCCTAAGTAAATAGGCATCATCATCGGCATGACAGCTAACAGAGATAAACAGCTAAATTGCTGTACTAGCCACAGGAAGCATTTCAACCCGAGGTGGGAAAGGGTGCTTTAAACCAGCCATGACTTCTGAAGAATGAGGCGGCTTCCTTGCTCCGCTCCTGCACATCCACGGGCCGGGCTTTTGGGCAAGTCTTCCTGCCTTGTGTTTCTCCCACCTGGAAACATCCTCCCTACCCATCGCTGCTCCCGGAGGCCATGCCAGCCTGAGGGCCCAGCTCAAACTCGACCTCCGGCAGACAACCTGCTCCCCACGTGGTTTGCACCCTCATGATCAGGAGACCCCATTCTCCCTAGTGCTACCTTCGCTTTTGTCCTGCTTTGGCTCCCCTATGGGACCCCACACTCCGAGGACAAGTGGCTGTGTCATTTCTACCCAACCAAGTGGCTCCCATCCACATGCTTCCTACAACCTCTCCCTATACACAGATGTGATGCACAGCTGTGGGCGTCTGTCTATGTATTGTGTCTGTAGAGTGACCACTACTGTGTAGCACAGCTCCTTATAGGCAGACTCTCAGGTCATATACACAGATATATAGGCACTTCATAATTTAATAACTTAATCTAGTATAATTTTAAATATAATTGTACAGGCATACCTAATTGTATTGCACTTCAGAAATACCGCGTTTTTCACAAATTGAAGGTTTGTGGGCAGCCCTACTTCGAGCAAGTCTATCAGCACCATTTTTCAACAGTGTTTGCTCACTTCATGTCCTTGGGTTACATTTTGGTAATTCTCATAACATTTCAAACATTTTCATTAGTATTATATTTGTCATGGTGATATGTGATCAGTGATCTTTGATGTTACTACTGTGACTTGCTAAAGGCTCAGGTGATGGTTAGCATTTTTTACCAATAAAGTATTTTTAAAGTTAAGGTATGTATATTGTTTTTTAAGACAGAACACTTTTGCACACTGCACACTTAATAGACTACAATATAACAAAGCCTACATAGACTTAACTTTTATGTGCACTGGGAAAACAAACTTTCGTGTGATTCACTTTATTGTGATATTTGCTTTGTTGTGGTGGCCTGGAACCAAATCCACAATATCTCCAAGGTCTTCCTGTATAATATTAATATAATTAAATAACATACATTACATATAGTAATATATATTATAATTTAAGATATTAAAATGTACTACAAATAATAATTTGTTGAGTTTAATTAGATATAAACTTATTAAAAATTAACCCAGGAATTATTTTGCAACTTTGAAAAAAAATGAAAATACTTTTCCAAAGCACTCAGTGTATCTCATTTTCTATCGCTAGTGTTTGCAGATATATTTGTAACCAGGGGCTTATGTCTTTCTTTCACATTTACTTGTTGAAAGATAAATACCTGGCACCACTTTAATAATGATTCATTTGTACATTATATCAAACTATAGAACAAGCACAAAAATGTCTGAGATGATTCCGACTTTTAGCAAGTCCATGTTCAGAGTCCATTGTTCAAGCATCTGTAAGAAATGTACTTTCCCAGATTCAAAGCCCATGAGCAGAGGATAGATCATAGTTACCTAAAGTATCTCATAAAGTCTCCCATGAAATTGCTTTTGCTGGTAATTACGAGGCTCACAACTCTTGGATTCTGTTTACCCTGATTGGAAATGCCGCCCATCCTTGTGGGGAAGCAGCAGCTGCATCCTGGAAATAGACAGTCACCAACCCATGGGGCTTCGGGGACTCAGCCTTTGAAGTAGCCGGACATGGGGGCCTGATGCCTGATACAGGCGGAACTCGATCTTCGCCTCCAGTTCTCTGGTGAGATGACGCACTTGGGTGTCATCGCAGAACTTGGACCCAGTGGGTTATTTGGGAACAGTGCCACCGGGCTGATTTCCTAGGGGACTAGCTCCCTCCCCGCGCTAGGCTGGAGGGAGGAGCTGGAGGTGCCCAGAGGCACAGTGGGGAGCATTGCTGAGAGGGGGTTTGATGGGTCTGACATGACTGTCACGCCCATTGGCAACTGTAAACAGCAGCCTGTTTGACACCTTGAGTGTAGCCCAGTGAGACCCATTGCTGACATCTGAACTCCAGAACTATAAGTAATATCTATATATCTGTGTGGTTTAAGCCACTAAGTCTGTGGTCATTTGTTACAGCAGCCACAGGAAACAAATACACCTTCCCCAGATCCCTGGGTCCCAGCTCAGCAGGACCATGTAGGGTAAAGCCTTGCTACTCCAGGGATCAGAATCACTTTCTCGCTGAGACTCTGACATAAATGTCTTCAGAGTAGAAGTAGCTTTAAAGGAGTGAAATTTTAGATGAGCTGGACAGCTCTTTGGGGACAGGAGGCCCTCTCTGAAACTCACCTTCACAGCCCTAAAGTGGCTGAGTTGAATTGACACTGAATTGACCAGACGTGAGGGGGCTTGGAGCTCCTCAGACGCCTCTTGGTGGGTCCGCTTGCTCCAGAATGGCACCGCCAGGAAGGTACCACCCATCACAGAAGCAACAAAGCCTTCAAGAGCAACCTCTGTGATGATGACCCTGGGAAATTCAGAAGCCCAGGGGCAGTGGGTGTGCCATGCAACACGGGGCGCATGAATCCCACATCTCTAGAGAGCCTGGCCAACAAAAAACAGTGGGATTTTAGACATGGGAGAATCAAGAGAAATGCATTCAAATAACCGAGAGTCATTCTCCCGGACCTGAGGAATAGACATGCTGTGGATGTGACCTGTAGCCTGCAGCTCACCCTGCTGAGGGCCCCTCTATCTCACCTGGGTGAGGACATCTCTATGTCACCTCTTACACATCCTGTTTGAATCCTTCTCTCCTTCCTTCGCACTAACTCAAAGCTCACAGCACCATGGAGGTACAAGCTGAGGGTGATCAGTGACCTCTGGACAGAAAGGTTTTGTGGGAAGAAGAACTGGCTTAATGTGAGGCTTATTTATCCAAAGAAGAATCTCCCGAGAAAGCAGGACCCAGTTCCTGAGTCTTTCAAAAATGAGTTTGACGCAACCCAGGAGAAGATGCAATTGAAAGCAATCTTGTATTGGCAGAAAATAGACCAGATGACCAAAAAACTAATGCATGTGTTTTTATGATTTCAAAACACATATCTGCAGAGTTCAGGGCTCTGGCTTTAATTTGGAGATACCCACGGATTATATTAGTGAGAAAGTGTCAAAATAACTCCACACATCAAGGCTGGGAAACTTGAAGTCCACCCATGCTGAAAAAGCATGAGATCTGAGAGCACAGGGCAGTCACTCTGCCCACGGAGGCTTCTTGGCTCCAACCTGATCGTGCATCCTTCACCTGGAGACCTGAAAGCAAGTGTGAGTGCCCACCTGAAACCCACACTGAGCGCAGAGGGAAACCAGCCTGAGATGTCTCTTCCAGCCTAAAGCAGAGTCCACACACGGTCTCAAACTTTGGTGCTTAAAGGGTGGAAATGATAAAAAGATGGGCCTTAGCAGGGCTCCCTCCCAGCCAAGCCTGCGATGGGGATTCTTGTTTGAGAGATTTATTCTGGGAGGGCTTTCAGGAGGAAGAGGCAAGAGGGAGGCAGTACAGGTGGTGGATGTGCTGTCAGCTGGACACTCGCTTCTGCCTGGTCCTAGGGAAGCCCCGAGGCCCACATCACAGCCCAAGGGAGCCCTTGAAGGAAAGGGGGCTGGCCTTTTGTACCCCATGCCAGGCAGTCTCGGGCAGAGGTCTGCCCAAGACAGAGGCGTCACCCCCAGGAGAGATCAACCTTGGTATCAGCAAAAAGAGGTCTTGAGCGGAGCGGGACTGAACAGTAAGGGGACCTAAGCACAGCACCCAACCATCAGGGGCAGTCAGGCTGTCTTTTACTTTTCTCCATCTTCTACCTCATTCCTTTTTTTTTTTTTTTTTTTGCGCTATGGAGGCCTCTCACTGTTGTGGCCTCTCCCGTTGAGGAGCACAGTCTCCGGTCGTGCAGGCTCAGCAGCCATGGCTCATGGGCCCAGCCGCTCCACGGCATGTGGGATCTTCCCCGACCGGGGCACGAACCCGTGTCCCCTGCATCGGCAGGCAGACTCTCAACCACTGTGCCACCAGGGAAGCTCTACCTCATTCTTTTAAACAAAAATTTATTTTGGAATTATTTTAGATTTATGGAAAAGTTGTGGGATAGCACAGAGAGTCCCCCGAGGCCCTTCGTCTTTCCTTCGTGTCTGCTCTCTCGCCTTGAAACAGTTTTGGGGGTGCAGAGAGCAGAATGCAGAACTCGGGGTATTGAATCTATCAGGTCCATCCTGTCCTGACGCCAAGCCTCGAGGCGCCTCAAAAGGGAATTTTAAAAGCTCATTTTCTAGGAATAGTCTAGTTCTTGCTGGTTATGTAAGCTCAAAGGCCTTCACATGGACTCTGGCCCGTCTATGCAGTGGAGGCACCAGCGCTGCTGCAGGCTTGGTGGTGTTGACAGGCATCCTTCTGCTGTGATCTTGCCTGTGGTGGAAGGATGGGCTTCCAGCCCCACTGCTGCCCTTTCCTGTAGGTCCTGTGCCTGTTGGCCGCCTCTCTGAACGGGTGGGCCTTCCCCTCCTGTAGACAGGCATCACCCATCAGAGCATTCTTGGGGCCGGCATGTACCTGCTGCACAAAATCTCCGAGCTGTAAACTGAGCTGGTAGATAAGTGCTGTTGCTCTTTGACTTTATTATTTCCTCCCCCTCTGCTTGCCTGTGAAGTGGCCATACGTTCTCCTAGAGAGGCTTCTCCACACTTTTCTAAGTGGTCCACATTTCAATCCACCCCCATCCCACCATCCTCTCTTGCATGCACTGCAGGCCATAGGCTGGCAGCCCCACACCCATCTCAGTGGCTTTTGGGGTCTCCTCTTTCCCCAGGGACAACATCTATCACTTCACACTGAGAGTCAAGGGCTTCTCCAAAGATGCCCGGTGCCACCTGTCACCCCTCTGCCACCCCCCACTCCTAGCCGCCCCCCTCCACGTTTCCTTACTGAGAGCTCACCTCCTTCTGTGACTCTCCACCTATCAGCTTCAGCCTGGTGACCTGAAGGCTCTCGAATTTCACTTAAATGTAAAGTATTTCAGCAGACCCCGGGCCAGGCTGGAATATGTAAGCTCTGATGTCACGATCTCTCTACTGATACGTTGTGGTCATATCAGAAACCCAAATCTGGATTCTGATCACAGATCAGCTTCAGAGGTTTCATAAACTCCCTGATATTTTAGGCCAATTTCTGCGTGCAAGTGCATTTCTCTTTGGAGAGGGTCCAGATCTCACATCAAATCTTAAAAAAAAAGTGTCTGTGGCCAAAGGGTAAGAATTATTGTTGTAGATCTGCAGCATAATGCCAGGTACAATTAGGGACTTAATAAATGCCTTGTAAGAATAATGAGCTGAGAGGTTTTGCTGTTATTGTTATTTGTCTGTTGTTTGTCTAATTTTCTTTAGGATTGCAGCCCAGAAGCCACCAAAAAGACAAGCTGGCTCTGAGGTGGGATCTCGTTGGGTTCCCTCCTTCCCTCAACATGGCAATGACAGTAATTTCCATTTTCCCCTCCACTATCCACACTGAAATTGTCAGTGGCCACTGACCACGGCCGCTCATTAGCACATGTTCTCCCTGTGGGAATGTTTCCAAGGAGACAGCACGGGGAGAACAGCCAGAGAAGGAGGAGGGATGCTCGAGCGAGTGGTGGTCAGCACAGAGCCAAAGGACATCCTGCAGGAGACCAGGGTGGGTTGGTTTGGTTCAGCACAAACTGTGCTCATCGGGGCCTCTCTGGTCCAAATCCACTTGCCCAGCTCCTGCTGTTGACCTGGAAGCAGGCATTTCAGACACTGCGGATGGAAAACTTCAGTCGGTGGCAGCTTTTTGAGACCCACCCTCCTCCCTAATTGAATGAAGTGGACACCCGTCCGCAGAGCCACTGGGGGTGGGTTCTTTTTCCAGACCCCAGCCCAAGGCTCTCTCTGCTGTGGACATGTTCTGGCTTCCATTTCCAGGCATTTATGTCAACGTGACCCTCCTGCACTAGCTCTAATTGTTTGGAGCAGATTCATGACAGTGACTCCCAATGATGTTGTATAATCTGTGGATTTACTCGGTCTAAATCACGAACACATTTGTTCTGTTAAAAATAGTCTGTCTGAAGTATTTGCCACTTAGCTGTTATGTTCGTTTCCTGTGACTTCCGTAACAAATGACCTTAAACTTGGTAGCTGAAGCCATAGAAATGTACCTCTTGTCCTTCTGAGCCGGAAGTCTGACATCAAGGTGTTGGGAGGGCCTCGCTCCTGCTGAGGCTCCAGAGAAAGGTTCTGCCTCAGCTCTGGCAGCTTCTGGGGACCCCGGAGCTCCTCGTCCAGGGGCAGCGTGATTCCAGCCTCTGCCGCAGTCTCCTTGTGCCCCAGCCCTGCGTGTAACCTGCCCTCCTCTCTGCTTCTTTTGTGGACTGTCATGGGCTGAACTGTGCCCTCACCAAAGCCATATGTTGACACTCTCACTCCCAAGGTGACTGTATTTGGAGAGGGTCCTTTAGGAGGTTATTATGGCTTTATGAGGTCATAATGGTGGGGCCTTGATCCAATAGGACTTGTGTCCTGATAAGAAGAGGATGAGAGCTCTCTCTCTGCTTGGATGCACGAAGGAAAGTCCACTTGAGTACAGAGCGAGAAGGCAGCCGTCTGTAAGCCAGGAACCAAACTGGCCAGCACCTTGGCCCTGGACCTGTGGCCTCGAAAACTGTGAGAAATACACTTCTCGCGTTTAAGCTGCCCAGTCTGTGGTCTTTATTTTGGCCGCCCGAGCTAAGACGTCAACACTTGTGGTTGTCTTTAGGGCCCACCCTCAACCAGGATGCTCTCATGCCCAGGTCCTGAATGAGATCTGCAAAGACTCTTTCCAAACAAGGTCACTTTCACAGCTTCTGGGGAAAATATTTTGGAGGTGGCCACCATTCAACCACTACACTTGTAAAGAAAAGTGTTTGGAGAATGAGATGAATAGATCGTCTTTTTTTTTTTTTTAAGTACAAAAGTGAGTATTTAGATGAAGAAATCACAATATTATACATTTTTAAAAGTTGAAAAATATTACAAATAATGCAAAATTTATAAGTGGCATTTTTATTAATTGTCAGGCACACCCTTCCATAATTTTTTCCCTGCATTTTATAGGTATGTACTGTTTATTTTTATTATTTTGTTCATCCTCTTGTTTGTACCTCACATTCTGGGCTATATTGCCAGGTGAGCTTCAGAGTGAAGTGTTTTTTTCTGGTCCACATAATGGAATCTTTGGCTGAATCGTTTACTCATCAGGGACTCTGGCTTCAGCTGTCCCATGTGATGAGGACTCAGATGTGTCACACTTGTGTGATTTGATGGCCAATCCCTCTTTTACCTGTTAGCATTCTCAAGTGGGCTTGGATTCAGAATACAGAGGGTTTGCCTACCAGGTGCCCACATTGTGAGGGCTGCTCTCTCCACATCTTTATGGAAAGCTTTTACCCCCCAGGCAAACGGCAGAGTTCCCGTAAGTGGAACCCCAGTTGCAAGGCTGCACTGTGTCTCCTGACTCTTATTCTCTTTCTTCATCCTCCATGGCTTTTGATTTGAAGCTGGTGACTTCTGGGTGAGGTTTTAGCTGTAGGCTCTTATCAAAGACATGTTTTTTGTCATCTAGAAATCTCTCCATATTTGCTGGGAAACCGAAGCATCCTGGGCTTTGGGTTCTGATTATCAGGAAACTCTCATGGGAACCCCATCAGTCCCACACACGGACAGAGGCAAAAGCCCAGGCTCCATCACTCAGGTCTCCATCACCACCCTGCTTCTGGGCCAGAATCCACGATGAACGCGCCAGTCACCTCATCCAGCAAACAAGCAAACAAACCAAAAACACGCTGGAGATCTTTACTTAAATCAGTTTTCAGCTTTAAATTTTGAAATGTCTCCTTTTCTGTTTGAATCCGACACCACGTGAACTTCTCTGGAGGCTCCTGGAAGGGGGCTGTGTCTTGCTCCTTCACCGGCTCCAGCTAAGTTTTTGATCAGTTAAGTTGTTTCATACAAACTCTCCCAAATGACTTGGGAAATTTTGAATAAATTTAACTTATTTGGGGCTTCACAGCTTCCCCAGAAAAAAGCCTATTGTAGGAGATGCACATTATTCTTCTGATTAATATTTTCAAGTGCAAATGAGATTCAAAACATCTTGTATTAATTGATAACAGCTAAATTTGAGCAAAAGAATGAAAACCAGTGCTGTCAGACGAACTCTCAGGGCATGTGAGGGTTAGGGGCAGAACCTCATCCCTTTCCCCCTATTACCACTTGTGCAAACACCCTATGACCTAAGGAGCAGGTGGGGCCTGGGGGACCAGAAACCTCTTCCTTTCCCGAAAGTTCCATTCCATTGACAGTTGCTGTGATTTTTGGAGAAATGTTCATCATTTTCCACTGAGTTTGGCCTTTTTATGGTATCTACTTGCAGGGCTTGTGTCTACCGTGTTGAAATACCAAGAACGATTCAGAGCCCACGGTCGAAGGAGAAAACAGCTGGGGGTCCTCCAAGGCCTCTTTCCAGGCAAGACCCCCCACCCCCCCCAACTCATCCCTGGATGCATCCGTGTGCAGTTCTGAGTCTTCTGCTCAATTGTCTTCACTCACTCCGTCACCAAACATTTAACATCTCCTATCACGTGCTAAGACAAGGCTTCATGCCCCATCAAGAGTAAGGCACATATACTCTTACACTAGGTTCAGAGTCAGCGCCTGTTCTCCTTAAGTGTGTGAGCTAAGAGACAACACTGCTAATAAATAAACTACACAAAGAACTTATAATTAGAGAGAGGGAGGTTGTCACGGAGACCCTCTCGGAGGAGGTGATACTTAAGCAGAGGCCTGAGGAATGAGAGGATGGCTGGCACTCTGGGCTGGACAGGAGGGGGCTCTGGGCGTTCTTCGCAGGAAGCTCAGCAAGGCCACAGCTTAACTGGAAAATGCCAACAGTCAGAGAGCCAGGACCAGAGGAGGCACCTTCAGAGATGGTCCTGGCTGCTGAGAGGAGGAGAAGCTGCAGGGCCGAGGTGAGCCTGGGCGTCCACTGCTCAGGGTTGAGGACTCCAGGATAGGGACACTGGTGGATGGCACTAAGGTACCAGCGGTGGAGGTGGACAGAGGGGTGTGTAGTGGTGGTCTGGAGGGTTGCAGGGGACAGGGGCCTTCATAGTAACCGACATGGTGGCCAATGAACTCTCCCAACAGGGGTGATGGATGCTAATCTAGATGTGGCCTCCTTGTCGCGACAGTACCCTAACATCCCAGCCCTTCAGCCAGGCTATAACCCTCACAGCAGCCTGTGCAGAGGTTGGGGGACATCGAGGGGGAGGGAGGAGTCCTGCCCCCATCGTCACTGGCTGACTTTGCAGCTCACTTCCCACTGCAGAGAAGTAAAAGGGGTGATCCACCGGGACCCTTTCTTCTCTTCCAGGGGTCCCCGCCACACACACACACACACACACACATGCAGCCCAGCTCACTGGAGTATATGTATGAGGGCAGCACCACGTCTCTGTGCTCACAGGTGAGCAGAGAACAGAGGACCCTGGCCAGCTCTTGGGGAATGACCCAACCAGGTCTCCCTGGCCAGTGGAGATCTTATGTCCCTGGTGGGGTCGAGGAGGGACTCAGGCCAATGCTTGTGGTGTCCAGACCCAAGCTCTGACACCTGCCCCATCCACGGGTGGCAAGAGGCAGGCTGACCCGACTAACAAGTGTGTCAATGACACAAGGCAGGGAATCCTGCTCCAGCATCTGCCACCCAGACTCCAGGACGTGTTCCTTCACAGTGACACTTCTGTGCCCTCACCCCATCACTTCCAGGGTCCCTCGCTGCCCTAGAGGTGCTCGATCCCATTCCCCGCGAACCCAGCCCTGGCCACTGGGCAGATGAGGGGTGTGATGGTTCAGGGCAGAGTCATGAGCACTCAGAACAGAGCCTGCCTTAGAGGGTCTGCGGGTCAGTAATGCCATCTTCATATATTCAAGAAGAAGTTGTCCTTCGTGAGGACCCAGGGACAGCTCTATCAGCATAACTTTTTAAAATAGTGACAAAAGTATCTATCATTTCACTATATATGAATTTTTTAATATTTCCAATATAGATGATGCTGAATGTGGGATTTCACGAGATATGATTCTACTTAGCCTGGGGGCCTTTTGATTCCTCTGACATTTTTTATCAGGTTTCATCAGCTTTATTGGAAAATGGGCTAGGGCCTTATTGGAAGATGGGGGGAAATTTGTCAAACACTTAGCCATGCCATCGCACCCAGCACACTTGGCTGCTCAGACACAATTATTGCAGCAGGGGTGTGGATGTAGAGAGCTCCTAGAATATTCTCTCCATGGAAAGAATCTATAGATAAGCACAGAATAAATATGCTTTTTTACACATACAGCAACTAATACAGGAGAATGGGAGGTAGGCCAAAAAAAGACAGATATGTTATAATACCTCCCTTAGAATTAATGAAAACTACCAATATTTTCAAGCTGCAGTTAGAGAGAACTGAGACAAGGCTGAAAATATATGCTAAATGAACAAGCGTAGGAGAGAATTTCTTTCTCCAAAGGGAAGGGGCGAGAGAGATCCAAGGGTGACCATGGAAATTGTGAGACCATATCCAGGCTTAGAGGGTGGGGTGAAGTGAGGGCCTGGGGGGTGGGGGTGGCAGGTAGAGTGAGGTCTCAGAAAATGCCCTTTGGGGCATGTTTTGGGGAGACTGATCACTAGCCTTGAACCCTACAGAAAGACCTCTGCATCCTGTCCTTAAGGAGACTTTTAGAGCAGTGTTTCTCTGAGCAGAGCCCCCGACAAGCAGCATCAGTTACCTGGGAACTTGCTAGAAATGCAATTCCCCAGGGTCCATGCAGACCTGCTGGAGGAGAAGGTCTGGGGTGAGGCTAAGTGGTCTGTTGTAACAAGCTCTCCAGGGCAGTCCTGATGTGTGGTTAGTTTGAGAACCTGTGTCCCAAAATTCCATGTCTCCAGAACAGTGAAAGGGTGAGTCAGATGGCTGGGGGCAGATGGCAGTGTTTAGGGGATGAAAAATGGACCAGAGAGTAGAATTTTAGTGTTAAAAGAAATTCTTCCAAGACAGAGGGCAGTTGACCACAACGAAGGGCAGCTCTGAGAGGGAGCAGTGAGGTGAGAAGGGCAAGCAGGGAACACCATGAGGTAAGAAATCCTTGGTATCTCACCTACCCATGTAACTCAAATACTTCACCCGAAACATCACATTTAGAAGACACACACATTTGTTGAATAAAGACATGTGTATTCTTTTGCTCTGTTTTCCATGTCAGGCAATCAAATAGTTGTGTGATTCTGATGAGAATGTTTAACCTCATCAGGCCTTTGTTCCTTTGTCTATATTGAGATAAACTTTAACCTTCTTTCTGACTCAAATTTCTCATTAACTCAGGCTGAACTATGTTTAGCAAGATGACACCCTGAAGAAAGGGTTCACACTTCTGTTCTCCTCTCCAAATTTCCTAACACATTCTACTGTCCCCAAATCTTTTCACTCCCTGAGTGTTACTAATGAACAAAAGGATAATTAATTGAAAAAAAACTAACAAATATATTCACTTTTTAAAAACATTTTAGATATAGAAATCTAAATGTTGACTAAAAATTCACAAGTTTATTATTTTTACAAAATAATGACAATATTTTTTTCTCCTAGCCATGACAGAATAACTGGTATCAGATGAGCCCTCCTGCTATAAAATTATAAAACTGAACAGTTCTGAGGCATTGGACAGCAGGCAGAGAAAGGCCACAGTCTAAAAATCTCAGTGTGGGAACCCTTAGCTGAGGATCAATCTGGATACACACAAGGTGAAGTTTATGTTCAAGTGTCAGTTACAGGGTTGAAAGTATGAGATTAATCAATGCTGAGAGACATTGGTTTCCGGACCAGTTAGAGTGAAAAGAGCTCAAGGACATCCCAGCCTCTATCTGAGACATGAGAAAGACTGAGGCATAGATTTAAGGACTATAACATATATTAAGGCATTCTCTAGGCCCAGGTTAACAAGGTAGAAAGTCAAGCATAACACAATCCACAGAAAAGACAGAATTTGGAGATTTAGTCATGTCAAGTTAGATAGTTTTGGTAAACACTCAGCCTTTCCACATTTGTAATAAAAAAAAAGCATCAAACCAAGTCTAAAATGTCCACAATAATCAGTCAACAATTGAACTTTATGTTATATAAATGAAGTCTTTACCATTCAACACTCTCCAGAGGAATATAACAAAATTCAGAGATTTTATAGTATATCATCCTCAATCAAAGTTGACTTGTCATAGAAAGAAATACAAAAATGTGAACCATAGTCAAGAAAAATATCAAACCACAGAAACACACCTTGAGATGGTCCAAATGTTGGATTTAGCAGCCACAGGTATTTAAAGCCGATATAAATATGTTCAAGGATGTAAAAGAAAATATGGTCTTAATGAGTGAACAGATAGGGAATATCAGCTGAGAAATAGCAATTGTTAAATAAATAAAAAACCTAGAACTGAAAATTACAATATCTGAAATGAAAACAGTCACTAGATTATCTTAACAGATTAGATATGACAGAATAATGGTCAGTGCCCTGAGATAGAGCAATAAATATTTATCTAGTGTGAAGAACAGAAATAAAGAAATTATTGGATAGAGTTTCACTGATTTCTCAGGCAACAGTAAATGTGCTTAAATACATGAAGCTGGTATCCCCAAAAGAATTTCAAGGATGGGGCAGAAAAAATTATTTTAAATATAATGACCAAAAACTCTCCAAATTTGATGAAAGCACATCAATATACAGACCCAAGAAGGTCTACCAAACTCAAGTAGAATAAACACAGAGTAAGCCACATCTAGGAACATCAAGGTCAAATGACTGAAACTAAATATATAGAAAAGACTTTTGAAAGCAGCCAAAGAAAAAAGGAACATTATATATAGGAAAACAATGATACAAATGATGCCTATATTCTCATCAGAAACACTGTAGGCCAGGAGACTAAATGACATCTTTAAACTAAAAAAGAAAAAAATAATCTGCTAATGAAGAATTTTATAAGCAAATTATTCTTCAAAAATTAAAATAAAATGAAGCCATTGTCAGATAAGCAAAAACTGAGAGAAAGCGGAGTGAAAGCTGACACCTGCATTACAAGACGTGCTAAAAGATATTCTTTAGGTTGAAGGAAAGTTCCATATGGTAACTTCCTTCTAAAGGAAAAACTAAAGAGCATGAAGAATGGCAACCAAACAGGCAAATGCAAAATAATCATGTGAGTAACTTAAATTTTCCAGTGTACAAAGCAAAGATTTTGGATGTTTTTGAAATTGCTTTTCATTATGCGTATCCATTCTAAACAAAACCACAGATTATTTTTAGCTCTAAAAAGAGGGCAATAAAGATTATCTAGTCTAATGCTCTAATTTTTCAGTTTGAAAATAAACTCACTTTCAAAACTCATTCAACAAATAGAAGTATCGCTTATATCAGAGCTTTCCTGACCACCACATACAAGCCCTGCTTCACATGGGTTTTCCCACTGTGGGGTCAAGTGGAAGAAGATACTTCATAGTAATGATTCGGAGCCCGAGGACAGCCCCCATGACTGGAACTCTTGCTCCCAAGCCCTCATCCATTCTTCCAGAGGGATCACCGACTGTGTCCCCACGCACAATGTTAACAGTCCTCACTGGGCTCCTATACATCACCACCCATAGGATATAGTCTCCATTCTTCCATTTATGTATTAATGCATTTTTATTCACTAAATGTGCATTGAGTTCCTACCATATGGTAGGTATCATGCTGGTGGGGGAGACATGGGGTGGGTAAACAAACAGGCCAACCCTGGGCCTTCTGGAAACCTGGGTCTTCTGGAGTCTGCTCACGTGGCTTCTGTTTTTCTCCACCAATCACAAGCATTCCTTCTATTTGGAAGCTTCCATCCCTGGGCTGCCCTGAGCAATAGGAATATTTTAGCTGCCCTCTGCCTCTTCAGGACTGCACTGTAGAGCAGAACGAAGAAAGAACCTTGGTTAAACTTTGCCATGAGCAATGGCCACCGATGTCATTAGAGCCCCATGGATTTCCCCTCTGTGCTCACCATTTCTATAAGCGTTGAGGGCTTTGTACTGCAAAAGTGACTCTGTCTGAGGTCTTTCTCTGGCTGGGGGCATGCTTGGTCCACGTGTGGAGGGG
Source organism: Orcinus orca (assembly GCF_937001465.1). Classification (NCBI taxonomy): domain Eukaryota; kingdom Metazoa; phylum Chordata; class Mammalia; order Artiodactyla; family Delphinidae; genus Orcinus; species Orcinus orca. Next base: position 182,694,638 of record NC_064561.1, on the reverse strand, counting down.
GCTAGAGGTGCCCGAGAACTAATTCCCTAGGGCAGCCGTTGGTGATGGATGGGAGTTGATGGAAAACAACCCCACTTCCTGGAACAATACACATGGTATCCCAGGCCATCAGGGTCTGCAGGGCTCACCTGTCTGTTGGTGCATCCTCTACTGGTGTCCTCCACTCCCTGTATCACTTCCTCACTCCTCTCTTCCTCTCTTCAAAGCACCTGCTTGTACTCAAACCTTTGTCTCCAGCTCTGCTTCTGGGGAGCTCACACTGGGATCCCACCATGCTCACAGGTTTGCACTCCTGGATCCCCCTCCTCCATGGTGCTGTGGTTTCCTTACTGCTTTTCTACCATTTAATGTGCCTTATCCCCACCATGGCCTCTTCCCCAGCAAGTGGAAACCAGGCACATGTTTCCCAGCAGCGGTGTGAATAAGGTTCCTTCTTGCTTTAAATCCTGAAGACACACTTGCTGACTCCCAGCTGATGTCCCAGGCCATAACCGAGTACCACCATGCTCTCTCCTTCCTGGTGAGTCCATATATTTCCTGGGGGTGTAGAAAGTGGTCACTGCTCCCCAGAGGCTCAGCCATAAAAACCAAGCCACTTTCTCCCCCATAGGCATGCTTATTTCCATCTAATTCATGATAGATCAAATGAGCCAAGTCAGATTGTCAGCGCCCGTCACTTCATCTGCTGCACAGAACCCTTTGCACACCTTTTGATAAGAAACTCTAAACCCTGTGAAATTGGCAGTGTGGTGGCAATTGGATGGATATTTGCATACTTGTCAAGCTCAGCCCAGCAGCAAGTCGCAAGTGAACTGCAGGAGGTGGAAATGTTTTCTTTAATTTTTTTCAGCATTTCTGTATATGTATTTCAGTGTTTGCAAAAGCTCTGTAAGTCAGAAAAGGGCCTCTGGGTGTACATAAAATACTTAAACATCACATATTCACTATTAGCCAAACTGGAATCTGCCCAACAAATCAAATCCACCCCAGTGATTTCTGACAAAGCCACCTAGGAACATACTTCTTCAGGTGCTTTTGCTACTTTATAATCAATTTGAGCATTTTTTTTTTCATTCAAAGACTAGAGTTGCATTAATAATCCCGTTTAGGGATGATGTTGTAGAGGGACAAGATTTTATGCAGAACTGGATAATGTCTCTCAAATTATTATGGTCAGGGAAATTTGGAAGTTTATTTAGTGAGAGGGAAAATAAAGATTTTAAAATATATACTTACATTTTATTTTTGAACTCCATTCTGGGAAAGTTTTTGTCCTAGTAATTGATGACTGTTAATAGGTGACCCCCAAATTTAGTGACTGAAAACAATGAACATCTATTTTCTCAAAGTGTTTGTAAGTCAGCCATCCACATGCAGCTTAGCTGGGCCCCAGCTCGAGGTTTGTCACAGACTGTGATTACAGTGTCACCTGGGGCTGGGTCATCTCACCCTCACTGTCAGCTGGGGCCAGATGCCCTTCTGATGTCCCTCTCCTGGTTGTTGATGGGACTCAGATCTCAGTGGCTCTTGGATGGAGGTCTCAGGTGTCAAGTCCTCAAAGAACACCATCTTAAGTACCAATGTGCACAAGTGTCAAACACTGTTGCCAAAGTTGCATGGTGCCCTCTATTTTTAATCAAATAATATTTAACCATAAATTATTTTTCAAAAAACTATTTTTCATGTTGAAAACAAATTCTATTCTGTTGTTAAGTTCTTAACCAAACTTTCCTCTAGATGGGGTTGCTCAGTGTCGTGCTGGGCTCTGTGAGTGTTGTAAAGTGTGTAGCTGCAGGAGACGGGGGTCGGGCAGGTGGACGGCCCTGGGGAGTGACCCTGAAGGTCAGGGCATGTTGTCAGGGGCCCAGATTCCAGCCCTGGGTCCACCTCTCACTGCTGCTTTATCACCTCAGTCTAATCCTTCCACTGCTTGAGGCTCACTTCCTTCCCTTGTAAAACTAGGAGAGCTGAAATAAAGGATGTTTCTGGTGCCACTGCCTTTGTCTGTCCGGGCTGCTATAACAGAATATCATAAGCTGGCTGGCTGATGACCAACAGAGACTTACTTCTCACAGTTCTAAAGGGCAGGAGGTCCAAGGTCAAGGCACTGGCAGATATGGTGTCAGCTGAGGGTCCGATTCCTGGTTCATAGATGGCTGTATACTCTCTGTGGCCACACATGGCAGAAGGGATTTAGGGACTCTGTGAGGCCTCTTTCATTAGGGCACTAATTCCATTCCTTAGGGCCCCAGCCTAACTACCTCCCAAAGGTCTCACTGCCTAATACCATCACCGTATAGTTAAGATTTCAACACATGAATTGTGGGGGGAGGAGCACAAACATTCAGTGGATAGCAGCCCTCTACAACCAACGGTCCATGTGGTTAAAGAACACAAAGTCTCTTTGTTCAGAGGAATAAATGCAATGCCTAACCAACGGGTGTTCATCAGAGAGCGTTAACCTCTGTGTGTGGTGATGGGGATGAAGGGTGGTCCCTCTGCTCAGGGGAAGAACAGAACACTGGTACATATCACAAGTTGTACCTTGGTCTGAGGCCACGCAAAGTTAAATTCAATGAGCTCCTTGGGTTTGAGACCCCCAAATCCAAACCCAGGGGAAAGGACAGGAAGAGAAGATGCTCTGAGGACTGGGACCCAGAGGCGGTATGTCGCACACTGGCAGGGTGTTTGGGGTGAGTATCCAAGGCAGAGGCCCTTATTTGCATGCGGCCGGCACTTCCTGCTGCCTCCGCTCCTGTGGCCTCACTCTTGACTCCAGAATTACCCTGAACCCCAGCCAGAGAGAAAGCTCTGTCTCCCTTTTAACCTGCCATCAGGAGTTGCAGCCTGCAGGGAGAGATGTGCCCTCTGTGTTTCTCTTACTAAACCCACACAATATCTACACTTGCCTCTTCTGATTGAATCAGAAATCACTCTAAATCTATCATTCAATTACAAGCAAAATGCAGTTAAATCAGCAGGCTCAGAGCACTGTTGTTTCCTCTGTCCGTTGCCTCTTAAGCTGTCACAGCCTTCCTCAGCCTCTTCTGCTCTCTAGAAAAGGGCCTTAAGTGTCTCTCTGTCTCTTTATGTCTCTGTCTTTCTCTCTGTGTGACTCACTCTCATAATTTATACAGTACTTCAAGATTACAGAAAAGTACAGAGAAAAATAGAAGCAATGCTTTCATTAACCACTTGCTTCCCCAAACCTCTCATTTTTCCCATATTTGTTCCAGGGTTCTTAAAGAAGTAACATCTTAAAGATTATGTTTGAGTCCTTCTCTGTATTACTTCCTTCTCATCCTAAATGGGGTGTGGACTGTTCCCATGCACAATTTAACACCCTTTCTGCTTATGCTGTGCCAATATACTTTTTACAGCATGGTGTTACTGGCTTTACAATCACACATGAGCACAAGCGTCTACCCTTGTGCCCTTTGTTTTGTGGCTTCAACACTCTGCGTTTCGAGGTATATTTCTTTGTACCCAAGGCTTAATTTCTTTATGCATACTTTCATTTTAAAATTCATTCATTTTTTCTTCTTTTTGTCTGCATGTAATGTTTTATTTTGAAAGAATTATGAATCCCAGTAAATTACAAAACTATTGCAGAGTTTCCCTGTACTCTTCACTCAGTTTCCTCAGTGATGACATGCTACATGATTACACAACTTCAAAACTAGGACTCTGACACTGATGTGATATATGTCTATGATCTGATGCCATTTGATCACAGGTGTAAATCCTTGTGACCATGTCATAATCCAGACCCAGGACTGTGACAGCACCACACTGATCTCCCCACTCTATCCTTTATAGTGAGACTCTTCCTCCCTAAATCTGGGCAATCACTGGTCTGTTTTCCATCTATCATGTTGTAATTTCAAGAACATCACACAAATGGAATCATGTAATATGTCACCTTTCGGGATGGGCTTATTTTTACTCAGATGGTACCCAGAGGGCCCATGCACGTAGCTGTGCACATACAGAATTTCTCCCTCTGTGCTGCTGAATCATGTTCCAGAATTCCAAAGTATGATGGACACAGTGTGTGTGACCATTCATCTGCAGAGGGACATTCGGGCAGTTTATAGTTTGGAGCTGTTGCAAATAATGCTGCTTTGCACAGTCCTGTGGTTTTTTGTGTGGATGTAAATTTTCTTTGCTCTGGATTAAGTGCCCACGAGTACAATTGCTGGATTGTGTGGTTAACGTTTTTGTTTTGCTTTTCTTTTAAGGAAATTGTTCCACTACTTTCCAGAGTAGCTGGACCATTTTACATCCCCCGCACAATGCAGGGAACATCCTCTGTCTCATTTCCACAGCATTTGGCTCATCGAGGTCCTCATTCATCCCACCCTACTGGCCAGTGATGGCAAACCTCTTTTCACGTGCTTATTTACCATCCATACACACTCCTGGTGAAACATCTTCATATTTTGCTTATTTTCCAACGAGACTATTTGGTTTTAATTGTTGAATTTTGAGAATTCTTTATACCTTCTAGGTATGGATTCTTTGTCAGATATGGACTTTGGAAATATTTTCTCCCAGCCCACAGCTTGTACTCTCATCTGCCTTACCCCAGAGAAAAAATATTTAATTTTGATGAAGTCTAACGTATTTATTTATCTTTTACAAATTGTGCTTTTGATCATGTCTAAGAACTGTTCACCCAGCCCTAGCTCCTAATGACATGCTTCTATACTATCCTGTAAAAGTTTCATACTTGTATGTTTTACATTTAAATCCATGATCCCTTCTGAGTGAATTTTTGTATGAGATATACAGTTTACGCTGAGTTAATTTTTTCCTAAGGGTCTTCAATCACTTTAGCGACATTTGCTATAAAGTTTTTCCTTCCTCCAATTGAATTGCTTTTTCATATTTGTCAAAAATCAGCTGGCTGTAGGGGGCTATTTCTGGGTTCTCTTATTTTGTTTTATAAATCTATGTCCTATTCCTCCACCAGTATCACACGATCACACAGTCTTACTGTGTGTGTGTGTGTGTGTGTGTGTGTGTGTGTGTGTGTGTGTGTGTAATGAGATAGACAGACAGAGACAGAGACGGTCTTTAAATAAGGTAGAGTGATTCCTCCTATTTTATTTTTCTTTTTCAGAACAATGTTAGCTATTCAAGTACCTTAGATTTTCATATAAATTTTGGAAAAGTCTTGTCTCTATTTACAAAAAGAATCTTAAACCTATTTATCGATTTAGGGAGAAATGACATCATCACAGTGTTGAATCTTTCAATCCTTGAACAGGATTATCTCCATTTATTTAAATCTCCTTTGATTTCTTTCCTCCACATTTCATATTTTTCAGGGTACAATCCCCCCCTACCCCAGCATGACTTCATCTTAACGAATTATGTCTGCAATCACCCTATTTCCAAATAGTTCTTCAACACATGAATTTGGGGAGTTCACGACTCCAGCCATAATAGACCACAACCATGGGAATGGCTTGTACTTCTTATCTTCTTGTCCAAATTCTGGCACTTCTCTGCTTTAGAATTTTCCAAAGTTCCTCAATGTCCAGAGAGTGGACTCAAAACTGCCTGTCTGTGGCTTCTAGAGTGGAAGCAACCTACTGTCCAACCACGTCTCCCACAACTTTCTCCAACCCGCAAGTCCCACTTTGCCTTTATTCTCCATGAGAAGTCAACCAACAAACAAGTGGGGACCCACCAGGTCCCAGATGCTGGGACGATGACCCAAGGAGTAAGCAAGGATGAAGTGACAGCAGATTCTTCACGAGTTACAAAATGCATGGATACTGGCACATGGCCTAATGCTAGGACTTAGCTTTTTCTGTTTAGTTAAAGCCATAAGATGAACATAGTTCCAAAACAATCAAAATCCTGTGAACGTAAGGCTCAGTGGCAGTGCAAAGTCAGTGCTAGTATTCACCGTGATTTATGCTAAGCCTATAGCATGCTCACAAAAAGTAAAACATAAGGCCTGGTAAAATACACACTAGGATTTTGTACAAAAATTAAATAAATCACGAAACCATTTGTGAAGAATTAATCTGCCTCCTTCTTCACTCATGGACCTGTGGCTCCTAAGAGTGTACTTTCTAGGGCCAAAGGCGGTGACTTACTTGTGTCCCCCTTACCTCTCCATAGAACAGTTTGCTCAAATTCACTCCATTTCTTCAATGTCTCCAAAGGCATCTGCAGTGGATTGAATGGTGGCCCTTAAAAAAATTGTGTCCATGTCCTGACCAGAGGAACCCACGAATGGGAACTTATGTGAAAAAAGGGTCTTTGCAGATGGGACTAAGTTAAGAATCTGGAGAAGAGATCGTCCTGGATTATCTGGATGTACCCTAAATGCAGTGACAATTGTCCTTACAAGAGAAAAAAGAGGGAATAAGGCACAGAGACACATGGAGGAAAAGACATGGATAGAAACTGAGGAGACATGTAAAGATGGAGTCAGAGGCTGGAGTGACACGGCCACAAGCCAAGGGACACTTGATTTTCCAGAAGCTGGGCAAGCAGAGCAGGACTTTCTCCAGAGCTCCTGGATGTGTGTGGCCCTGCCGACACCTTGATTTCAGACTTCTAGCCTCCAGGACTGAAAGAGAATAAATAAATGTTCCTTGCTTTAGGCCACTCAGTTTGTGGTACTTTGTTACCTCAGTTCCAGGAAACATACAAATCTATGATCATCCTTTGAATCAAAACCAAGATGACACCAGAAAAAATGATGAGGGGTGAGGGTCCACCAGCCACGCCAACCATGACCCCTGATGAAGCACTCATGTGGGCCCTGGAGCTTCTCCTGGAGGGTCCACACCACTGGAGCTGGACCCTGAGGGTGCAAACCTCCTCCCCAAGGGCTAAGTTTGTCCAGTAGGCCCTGGGCTATGCAAGGGACACCTCTGGACCTATGGCTTCCTTGATGTGTATCGCCTACGTTAGTCACTTTAAAGAAGTGAGAGCCCACTGAAGCATCTGCCTTGTGCTTGTTTGGCCTCAGAAGAGCCTGTGAGGCAGGTGGGAGCCCTGGTTCCCCAGGGAGCAAGGTCCAGGCGGAGAGTTCCTGTACAGGGAGCCGAAGGCTGATGCCTCATGGAGTGGCTGCCTATCCCTTGGGACCTTCCTGCTAGGATCCCTGTGCCCTGGACTCAGAGGGGCTGCAGAAGGGGTGTCAAAGGGAGGACATGTCCATCCAGCCTGCCTCCATTGACCAAAAGCCTGTCCTTGGGAGGTGAACACCCCCGAGTTGCCTGGGGCGTGTGCAGCTCCAGACCACAAGGTTGAGCTAAGGCCTCGCTGATTGGAGGCCACAGAGCCTGGAGAGCCAATGGATCCAGAGGCTCAAGGAGGGGCCACAAGAGCCCATGGGCACACAGCCTTCTCGAAGGACTGGGTGGCTACCGAGAGCCTCCCTGAACTTCTTTGTGCAACTCAGCCAGTTGACCCTGCAGCCTGTGCATGTCACCAAGCTTGGCACTGGGTACATGAACAAGAAGAAGGCATGGCTGGGTCCTCAGGAACAAGTAATTTGTGTGTGTGCATGTGTATCATTTTCATTGTTTTAAGTAATTTGCAAATATAGTTAAGTCACTCAAATAAGACCATCTGACAGGGGTATGTACTGAGGTCTGTTCGTGGTGAGAACACTGCGCACAGAGGGGATCTGCTCCAGGTCCCCCGTGGGCCAGCGTTAGATCGAGGGTACAGACAGACCCAGACCCCTGGCCCAGAGCCACACCACAGCATCCACACCTGTCCACCCCTCCTTGAGATCCTTAGGGGTAGTGGATTAACAGAGGCATTTATGTGGAGGGGAAGGAAATGGTAAGTGCCCAAGAAAGAGAAATAAAACGCTGATGGAAGCAGAAGGGTAATGGTGGCAAATACGGGACCAGCAGAGGCAGAGGTGCGCTCTGAGTTCCACCCCAAAGGACATGCGCTTTGGCACTGGAAGAGTGAGTCAGTGGGGAACAGAATGTGCCCCCCCAATCAGAGTCTCCCCAGCTCAGGTCCAACTCTCTTGCTGCCCATGCTGGCTCACCCCAATGAGCAATGCAGTTGTAGGTTCCTAGCCTGAGCACTGGAGAAGTGAGGGTGGAGAACCGGCCTTCTCAAGGTCAAAGCTGTCAGGCTGGGAACAGCGGCTGCAGAGCCAGAGCGCCATTCCACCCACAGCTCACATTTCCTGTCCCCACTCCATGAGCCAAGCTCTCTCCCTCCCCAACCTGCTCCCAAATGCACTCCTCTGCATTTACATATTTCTTCTCTATCTTATTTGACCTTTCTGAGACACAAGGTTATGAGATCCAGTTCCCAGGGAGGGATCCGTTTACCTGTTTTCACATCTCCCGCCAGGATCATAGCCGTCAGCAGTTTTGACCACGACTTGCTAAGCAGATGTTGTACAGAGCAGCGCTGGCATCACACGGCCAGCGTGGTGCAGAGGACACACGGTACGTGGCTCAGCTCTCCTGCAGCGCTGCCCTGTGACCTGCTCTGGCCCTGGGCTGTGAGGGGTGAAATTTCTCCATCTCAGAGTCAGAGACGCAAGGAGACAACTTGCTCTCTAATTGGAGCACATCGATGAGATAAGAGGTCTATTCGTTGGGAACTCACAGGCTTATACCAAGCATGGGGGAGGACATGGTTCCCAAGTCCAAATAGCCCTGGGGGCCCTGAGCAAGCACATCATCCATCCAAAGAGGAAATATGTGCACAAGACCAAAGCCAGAAGGGGAAGCTCCCTTCTGGGAGCTGAGAGGGCGTTTCCAAGTTCTCGGGGTTGGAATTTCCAGGTGCAGGGCAGAGATCGTTTCTGAAATAATCAGCAGGAAGTCAAGCATGGGGACTCTCACACAAGGAGATCCATCCTCTGGGGAAAGAGGGAAAGAAAGAGCCAGAGGAAGAAATGGGGAGGAGGAAGCCTGGCCTAAGGATACCGGTATCACCCATCATTGGCTCAGAATTGGCCAGAGATGGATTTCAGAGATCCTGAAACTTCCAGGTGTTACCCATATGATCCCCTGGTTTCTAGGACCTATAAAGGTGGTCAGTGCAATAGTTTTGCAGCTAAGGAATATATCACCACATTAACATAAGCTGAACGCAGTTGATGGCATAACTAACAGACCTGCTGGAGCTCTAAGATCACAGGCACATGAAGTATCTCTGAATCATCCTGAATCCCACTGTGTGTTGAATGTGATGTTACTGCCCACCGAGAATTCCTCTCCAACCCCAGAAGAAAAGCTCTCTCCATGCTGTTGTTCACCCCTTACCCCGCTACTTTCTAGTTTTAACCCATTTCTAGGTATGCCACAGGTGCTGCAGAAACTGGTCCTCTGGAGACCCTCAATGTCCTGTCCATCCCATGGTCACTCCGTCCACCTAAAGTCCACCTCCCAGAGTCTCCAGGGAGCAACTATGTCGACCTGGCTATGCTCCCTCCACCCTGTTTCCAGCCCGCCCTCACACCGAGGCACCTACATTTCTCAAAGTGGGTTCCTTCCTGTCCCTAATCTTCCACACGCATCCAGACAATTTCCTGCTGGCCACAAAATCACTGCTAAAGCACACTTGACTGCGCAGGCCATTCAAGGTAAAATGAACCCTAGTAGAGCAAGGGCGGTTCTGTGCCCAGCAGGAGGAAGCCAGAACCCGTAGCTGGAAATGGATGGATGGCCGACCCTCCCTGACCCATGCAACAGGGGACTGGTCCCCACAGGATGCTGAGGTGGAGCCGAAGGGAGGGGCTGGCTCTGGGCTCTCTGGCTCCCCACACTGGCCCTCCCCCCGGTCTACACAGCCATCAGAGAGCCCCCCCCCCCGCCCCAGTCCCGGCCAAGCCTTCCTGTGGTCAGATGTGCTATTAGGCACCAGTCACTGGAGGGGACAAGAGGACATTGCTGTATGAATCTCACCACCCTAATTGATGATGAGGTTACATGTGGCATTCTTTTTGGTCTGTTTATGGTATTTTTTTGTCATAAAGAAGCTTTTAATTTTGATGCATGTGTGTGTGTGTGTGTGTGTGTGTGTGTGTGTATTCAGATATATGTATATACACATATATGCACATTGACATTAAAATTAGAGTATATAAATATATGATTTATTTCACATATATAAATAGTAAAGAAAATTGTATAAATAAAATTTTCCTGCGTAATTTCTGCTCTATAATACTAGTTCCAGCGCTCTCTCCCTTCTCTGGGGTCATAAAAGCATTTATGTTTAACTTTCCTGTTCAGGTCTGTCACAGTTCTACATGGAGAAACACTCAGGGCATGATTTTCTGCATCATTTGTGACAAAATTGCACAGAAATTCTCTGTCCGTTTAAGAAATAGAGAAGGTCTGGGATGTTATTCTAATGGAATGCTTGGCACCAGATACCTAGATTAAACAGCTAGAGGTGCAGGTGGGCCCAGGCGGCCGGGAAGCCCCACTGCCACGGAAGGGAGCACAGCCTCCACTGGGCCGGCACTGGGGTCGCATGCCAGGGGTCTGTGCAGCTCGGCGATCAAGAATAAAGTGGTGGCTACCTGGGTCAAGCGTTTCTTTTTGGAAAATAATCTCGAGACGCTTTTGGTACCTTAGCACTATTATTCTGATTAACTGAGGTAAAATTTTCTTACTGACCCAGAGTCACAAATTACTTTCCTAATCAAGAACAGCACAGCAAACTCTTAAGGAAACTGATTTCCATTTTCCGACTTGAATACCTAAATAGAAGTAGGCATCTGAGCCTGGCTTTGAGCACCTGCTCATGAAAGCATCCGCGACAGGAGAGTCCCCACCTGCAACAGCCTCTGTTCTGGAAAGGGGCTGTGAAAGCCGAAAATGTCACACCCCAGTGGGAGGGAAACAGAGGCAGGGCTTGGAGCTGCACGCGGGGACTCTGGAAACAGCGTCTGCAAATGACTTTGGTCCCCTGGAGTGATGAATCATGGAGTCGCAAATCCTTTTTAGCTAATTGCTATCAGCTTGTGAGATTTTCCCTTCCATGTTCAATATCAATTTTCATGGCCATAGGAGATAGCGCTGCTCCCCTGAGCCCACTGGCGACTGGCCGATAACAGGCAGAAGCAGCACTTAGAGCTGAAAGGGGGTGTCATCTGATGTGCAGCTGCTGCCAGGGACCGAGGGGAAGCCGGGGCCACCGTTCATCGCCCGCCTCACTAATGCATTCAGGTCTGTGACCTTCTCGCAAAAACGTCCTCCGGTGCTGACAGGCTGTCCACACACTCGGCCTTGTCCAACACGGGCTTGGCCTTCCTGGACATGAAAGCTGGACTTTGTATCATCCTTAGTATGCAGTACAACACAGAAAATAAACCGGTTTATGACATGAAGGTGATGCTGTATTTTAAGGTGGATGCGTGGTAAGGCCACTGGTCCTCTCCCTGGAGTATGTAAAGCTGTATTGAATCAGGAACTAAACAGGTATCAGTGCTGCCATTCCAGGAAAACAAACACAGATTCATGACTCGAGTTCGACCCCAAGGAATTCCTCAGAGTTTCCAGAACTGGCAGAACTTTCCTGCATGCAAAGAAGCACTTTTCATGACAAGGCAGCCACAACTAGATGCGTATTTGCTGTGAGTCCAATAAACACACAGGTACTGTGACATGGGCATGGTACCATGAGACACCCAGCTCCGTGAGACACTGGGCAAAGGAGCCTGAACTAACGTACGGATCTGGACCAGATCATCTTAACTGAGGATCTTCGCTGTAAAGATTTGACATGTGAGTAACAAATCGGTGAGCTTTAGGCGACACGTGTGTTTTCTCCCAAGCAGGAACTAAAGAGATTCACAGTCTTGAGATCAATCAGTGGAGAGGTTTTAAGTACCGTCATGTTGCCATGACTTGGATATCTGGCCAGCAATCCCTCAGCAAATCCCTGAATGGATCACACACCGTCATTCAACAAACATTCATTGGACAACACGACAAACCAAATGTGCACAAGACAGTGGGAGACACGGCAGAGCCCAAAGACATTGGGAGCTCAGAGGACAGGGTTAGCCCCACCTCAGGGAGATGGAATGGGGTGAGCCAGCCAGGCTTTCTGAAGGACGACTTCTTGAGGCCCTGTGTGACAGAGATGGTGGCTTTCCATGAAGGCACCCTTTTTTATCAGATGAACATGGTTTCATGTGGGAAGAACAGTAGCATATGAAATTTTTAGATAATTCAGGTTAAATAATGTGTTTCATCTGTGGAGGGTTTACTCAACCAAGACAAGACCCAACTCTGGACAGCTGCCTGCTTACGAGGCATCAGCACAGGTGGACATTCTTACCTGTGTACCCACAGCAGGTCCACGGGGCACAGACCTGGGTGTAGTCTCCACTGACCCCATGATCCATGTGGTCCCTCTTTCAGCTCCCGCACCTTCCAGCCTGAAAAGCCAGGGTTTCTCACCACCAGCTCCAGCAGTCAGATTGGTCTCAAGTGGGAATACCTTGGCCTGCCTTGTCTTTGCTCTGAAAGAACAGCAACGGGTCTACAGTAGACGCTAAAACCATTCTGTCCACTTTTGCTTTATTTGCGTGGACGGCTGTGGGCCTGTGGTATTGGACACCACAGATCTGCAGTACAGTGGTGGTGAGGACAGCTCTCGGGCCGGGATCAGCCACAAAAGAATGCACAATTTGGGACAGTGGTATTTAATCATCCGATATAACTGCTATCATTTTCTTAATCTGTTTCTAATAAGGTGATCTGAAAACACAAAACTCTTCAAGTATCCTGGATCCCCCGAATAAGAATAATGAGCTTATTCAATAAATATACAGCATGATTGTATTAACGTGCGTGTCTTTCTACACATTTCTGTATATGTCACATTGTTACATTACAGCATCCTTTGATTTATATCATTACCTTGGTTATACAGATGAGAATTCATGTATTCACACGTATTAATTATATCATTTTTATCTATTGGAGAATTATCACTAAATCTTATTAATTGATCCTATTAAGAAATAAAGCCTATAGTTGACCAAGGCTATGTTCGCACTTGATTTCTTTGTATGAACCCAGATATGTCCTCCAATGTTAGGTCAGACTAAGGCACAGGGTGTAGTTTCCCTGTAGAACTCAAGGCACAGGTGTTGTTACAGCAGGATGCCACCTCCCTGGGACCCATCACCATGTCACCTAGTGCCACCTCCCCAGGACCCATCACTGTGTCACCTAGTGTCATCTCCCTGGGACCCATCACCACATCACCCAGTGCCACCTCCCAGGGACCCATCACCATCTCAGTGCCGGCCCCTGGCCGCCCGTGTCCTGCAGTGGGGCTGAGCTGAGCCATCACAGACTAGGGGACTTGGACTTGCTGAGGCAAAGGTCCTCCAGTTCAATGTCCCTGCTCGTGGAAGGCAAGGGCTTGGCCTCCAAAACGTGGACAGTTCAGGGTGACCTGTCTCCTCCAGGCCTCTCTGATGTATCATTAGCAGAATCCTTGGGTTTAAGGTACAAGACAAGCCTAATAATCAAGATGATGGAACAGAAGTGGTGTTGGAATCTGGTGGGCTCCATCTCCATTGTCTCCTTGGTTATCCATCGCCAAGGAAGTTGATTAAACAGGGGAAAATAAGACCGGGAAGTGAGGCCCAGAGCTGGACTTGGGTCCATCACAGGAAACAGGGAAGAAATTCTGCTTCTGAGCTGATGCTGGTTTGATGTCTAAGAGTCTACACTTGCCGGAGGCCATCTGGCAGTTACTCAGAGAAGAGATTCCAACTGCTGGGCCCCTGCCTCCCATATGAGAAGGGTGCGAGAGGTAAACGGTTGCACAACAGGGTTTCTTGTCCCCCATCTCTGGACCTCGGGGGTGGAATGGTGCTTCTGTTACAGTGGCTCCACCAGCGAGCCAGGCACCTCCAGCCCGCCATTCGCGTGTTCCGTTGTGTATTCTCAAGGTCCCTTCCTAGACTGAGCATGCTGGGTTGCCTCCCTCTCCTGGGGACTGGCTCCATCTCAGGACACTGTGTTCACTGGCTTGGGCCGGGCCTTCAGAATTGGCTTAGAGAGAGAGGACGGTGAGGCCCTGGACGAGCATCTGACTGGCCGGCACAAGGGTCTGGATGCATGCAGCATTTCCTTAGGTTGGAGGCTGTGCAGTCCGGAATCGTCACTGAAAGGCTCGCTGTCACAGGGGTAGGATGGATGGCAGCCACACACACACACACACACACACACACACACACACACACACACACACAATATAAGGAAACCAGCTCTCTGTGCTAACCTGTGCTGAGGATTAAAAAGGGTGCCTGGTCTAAGTAGAAATTCTCTATTTAGGCTGTGGAGGTCAAATTACTAACAATACAGTGCACTTTTTCAATCCACATCAAAATCTCATTTATTTTTTACAAAAGTGCCTGGGTGTGTCGATGAGCAAAGACTCCACCTTTCAGGAACATTCTCCCAATGCTAGCGATACCGCCTTTGCGGGCTCTGCCCTGCGTCTCTCCTGCATTGGCCAGACTTGGTGATTCAGAGGCAACGTCGTGAGATCAGGTGCCTTGAGGGTGACCCTCTGCCTGTCCTGAAGCCCCAAAATATGATAAGTCACAATTACGTACCAGCCCTCGTGTGTGCAGCTCAGAGCGCTTAGAGTTTTTTCTCACTAATCTTCCCAAGAAATGCAAGCTCCCTCCCCAGCCCCCCTCCACTTAAAAAAAAAAAAATCCCCTTGACAGCTGGAGATAGGGAAATATGGGCAAGTCAGGAGAGCTGTCCGACAATTCCTTATTTTTATTCCAAGTGTTTATCTGATCTGCTTTGTTCTTGTCCTTTCCTTCCTTCCTGACCACAGATTGGCTTTGCCCCATGCAATTCTGTCTTCCCAACAATCTAAAATCCTCTTGAACTCCTTAACCCCTTGCTCATAAAATCACTTACATCTGGAGTTGGTTTTCTTTATTTCCTATAATTTGAGCAGAAGAAAAGCACAGCCAGCTTGACGGGGAAACTGCAACATGGCACCGCGTCTGGGAGGAACGCAGACGCGACCCCAGTTGATAAAGACGCACCTGCAGAAACACAAGTGCGGCAGAGGCAGGACGCCAGGGGACACCTGAGTTTGTCCTTGTGTTGTGTTTTTAAGTCTTGTGAGGCAGAATCAAAGGCGGGGATTCGCCAGTGCGACTCACTGCCAAACGCTGGAGACTGAGCCAGGCTCAGACAGTGGTGGCTAATTTAATTGCCATCCTGCAAGCGTGGTGCATTTCTTATTTGTTCATTTTTGAACGGCATCACCCCCTCCCCAGGTCCCGGGGGGAATCCGCAGGCTCTGGACCTTTGCCTTTGAACATATCTGGATTTGAGCATCAAGAGGAGGTGACGAAGGCTGGGAGGCCCCCCACGCGCGGCTCCAGCACCAGCCTCTGCAATTACCGCCCGGTTCCTGCAGAAGGAAATTGAAAGTGTGAACCACATGGGTGAGAGTCGGTGACACGTCGGCCACAGATGACACTCGGCGCTGCCGCGGCTGCGGTCCTCTCGCTCTGCTGTTCACCTTTTATCCTTCTCAGCATCACGACTTAATCCACTCTAATGAGGTGACTCGACTGCCAAAATCCAGCGGCCATGCGGCTGTCTTCTGGCACTGCGTGGGGCTTCCTGAAAAAAGAAGGGACTTTGTCAGCCTTCCAGGAGAGGAGCCCGCGCTCCTTTGACCACGTTTCCTTTCTCGCAGCAAGTTCTCTCCATCCTCGCCTGGGACAGGCTGAGCTGTGCGCCGTGTCCATCATGAGATGGGGGCCAGCTCAAGGTTGCCCGCCTGCACGTTTAACTTATCGGCGCTTGAAGGACACGGCTGGTGGCCACATGTCACTGTTTACAAACAGCAGGTGACGGCCAACAGCGGCGAGAGTGTGAATCCTTCGCCCTCCTTATCCATCTGTCCACGCGACCTGGGTTGGAAGCACCTGTGGGTAGAGGCAGTGGCGGGGACCACAGAGGCAAGATGGTATTGCAGACAAAACCACACGGAGGAGCCGGGAAGAAAATAACCGACTGTGTCTAACATGGCAGCACGTTTTAAAGGAAGAAACAGGAGCCAGTTTAATTGGTGAATCCCATATGTTTCCCGGGCTCCGTCTCAGAGATCTGCAGCAAGGTGGTGACGCCAGGAGATCAGATGTCGCGGAGCTGCGCTTACACCTGCCCCACCGCCAGCCCGGCTCCATGGCAGCCTGTGTTAATAATTAGCATCTTCTCTTCCGCTGACTTCACACTGCTCCACCGTGTGTCTCGGCCCCAGAAAATGCCAGGCCTCTGCCCCTTCCCGGGCGGACAAGCGAGCCCACAGGCTGTATTGCACACCCAAATTGCTGGACTTCTCTAAACTGGGCAACTCCACCAGCCCTCGATGTGCAGGGCTCATATTTTGATAATTAATACAATATTTCACTTTAATGACTTTTTTTTTTTTCCGATTGAAAGAAGGGGCAGAAGAAGAAAAGGCAAGCACAATGCGCTATAAGCCCGTGGGATTAACCGCATGGTCTTAATAAATGGACACACATCCAAGGCAGGGAGAAAACATGTGCCTGTTACACGGCTCGAAACTCCCCCCTTTCTCCAGCCTTAATCTGATTTTTGCCAATTCCTTTTGATCTATCGGGGCCAGGCAAGTCAGGTCCACCAGTACAGATGGACTAAATATGGAGATTAGCCCCTCTCCTCCTGCCTCAGCGCCTAATACCTGATTAAGTCTAGAATCGCACAATTGTCTCCGAGCTGACTATCAGAGTGGCCGGGCTCAGAAGGGGGCAGGATGAAGGGCGATTTTGTAATGGATACTTATTTTATCCCAGTGCTCTAAGAAGATTAGGCCTGGGGGTGTCACATTAGCCGTGATCTCTGGGCCCCCGGTCGTCTCTTGCGGTTTTCAAACACCTCTCCTCGGCCTTAGAACAAACAGGGAGCTTGGACCCAGCGGCCCCATGTCGGGCATGAATAATTGCCCACTGCAAACTGTTTGAAGATCACAAAGTGCTGTGTAAATTACTCAGTTTGGGCTTCAGCCGGGGTGATTTGTGGTGACTTATTGAATCTTTTCACAGTTCAGAATTAAACTTTCTCCGCTGCTAACTGCAGACAGCGTGGAATGAAAGTTGGGTCTTAAGTGACAGCACTCTCCTTAGATCAATCTCTGCAGAAGCCCAGAGGAATCGGGAGGTTCCGAGCCAGCCTCCCCTGCATTTCAGAGGGACGGGTGGACGTCTATTCTTAGCTGCCCTGCCAAGTTGTGCCTATTCAGCCGGCAACTTAAAATAGCTATTGAAACCAAAAAAGGAGGGGAACTGCTCGTTCTGAATCACCCACACGTTTTTGGCATGATCTCTTGGGCAATTTTCCTACCAGCATATCCAATTATTTTTTGTTTGTTTTCAAACACGGCACATTTCTTTAATTAGTGAGGGCAAACAAGTTAGGAACAGAAAGAAAAAAATAGTAAGTTTAAGAATTCTGGTCCGGGAAACGATGTGATTAAACAACATTCAATTAGAGGGAATTAGCCAGGCGGCTAGTTTCCCATCCGAGTTAATTCTGGGTAAGAGTAACTGACCCTGGGTGTTTACGGCCCAGGTGCCAGCACCACTGACAGCCGTTTGAATAGAGAGCGTGAACTGCTTTTGTATTTCAAATACACTTGTGCTGTAGGTTATTGAAGTTTCTCTGTTATCTGGCATTTTGCCTGCCCTGGTTCTATCCAGGAGGTTGCTTGGAAAAATTAATTACTGTGTATTTTTTCATTGTGTTTACCCAATCTGAATTGCTTTTGGTAAATAATAATTATGAAATTTAAAACAGATTCTGTACTATCAGAAATAATGATGATTTCTAATCTTGCCAAATATTTTAGAAATAATGTAAGAATATAGATCATTGTTTTTATGTCCTCAGATAGTGTTTGTGTGTTTTTACCCTTCTATTGGAAAGTAGTAGCTCTAACAATCTGTTTTTAAATTATCCAGAAACTTATAATCAGACATCTGAACATATAAATATTTTTAATCACATACCATTAAGAAAAACATCAAAATTAGATTGTGAAAGTAAAAAATGTAATTATCTCTTTAGTGGAAAAGGTTATTACAGTTCTTTTATATACTTGTTTATTTTCTGATTAACATTTTTTATTACATTATATTTTTTAAATAAATGCTGACTAGATTTTCATAGCAATTAAGATTTTCTGGGTTTATTTCTGAAAATGCAAAAGAAATGCAATCCACCCATCTACAGAGCATCCTGCATCTCCCTGAATAGAATAGTTTTGTTTTTTTTTTTATGTTGTTACTAAGGTGCATCTATCACCTAGTGAAGATCAAGAAAAATTGAGAGGCAAAGCCCAAATAGACCGTGCTTTGTTTTAAAATAGGAGTAGTAAATAGAAAAAAATCAGTACAATTTGTATTGTAAAGGTAGGTAAATTTTGTGATCCTTGTTGAAGTCATCCTAGTTAACTATTAACCATAGCATTTACCTAAATTATGGAAACAAATGCAGTGCTTAGAAGGATAAACCGAGCTCAATTCTAAACCTAGACATTTCACCATGCACATTTTTGTGCTCACTCTGGGCTCAAAAATTCCTGACTGGGGCTTCCCTGGTGGCGCAGTGGTTGAGAGTCCGCCTGCCGATGCAGGGCACACGGGTTCGTGCCCCGGTCCGGGAAGATCCCACATGCCGCGGAGCAGCTAGGCCCGTGAGCCATGGCCGCTGAGCCTGCGCGTCCGGAGCCTGTGCTCTGCAACGGGAGAGGCCATAACAGTGAGAGGCCCGCATACCGCCAAAAAAAAAAAAAGAAAAAAAAAAATCCTGACTAATGTGCAGAGAGCAAAATATTGTAAACAAATAGGTTTTTGCTTGGTGGGGTATGAGGTGCTAGGAACAATCTAGGTCATTGTTGTGGCGGTCAAGTTCATTCAGATATTATCTGTCTAAATTTAGACCAGGTTACTTCTTGTAGAAAGATTGTATTCTCATAGAAATAATGCATATTTCTACATATTCACTTACTACCATATTCAAGGCATCACACTAGGTATCAAGGTGACATGTGGGTAAGAGGCTTCTTGAAACTTTAGACCTCTGGAGAGTTATGGGAGTGTGGGCACGTGTGCAGGGGGAAGACAAGAAAAGAGCCTCCTAACAGTAACAAACTGTCTGTTCTAAGAGCTATATATATGTTTTATATACGCTTTATAACGTTGTGAGATGGCATTATGATGCTCTCTGTTTCACGCGGGGGGAGCTGAGGTGAGGTGGTGTGTCCAGGATCACACCAGGCAGGAAGTGGCAGAACGGGGCTGAGAATCAAGTTGCCTGGCTCCAGAGTCCCTCCTCACCACACCAACCTCCTCTTGTCCTGAGAGTGGTGGACATTCAGAGAAAGGACACACTTCCTTGGGAGCCAGGAAGGAGTAAGGCTTTTTAAAGGTGGTGGCATTTGAGCTGAGCCTTGGAGTGTTTTTAGGGACACAGATTGGGATGCGTGCTTTCCAGGCAGGGTTAGAGCCTGCCATGCCAATACACCAACTGCTGGTGGCCTCATTCAATGTGGCTGAACCAGAGGGTTGGTAAGGGGTGCAGCTGAGGAAAAAGCTACAAAATAGAGTTGAGGTCCGACTGCAGAAGAGGTCACAGGCATTTGGAGGCAACCCACCTCCAACCGACAGACCAACACAAGCATCTGGAGGATTTCACATGGGGCTGTGACTTAAAGTCTAAACAAACTGGTCAACAGGAATGAGTACTGAAGCACATCTAAGTATCTCTACAGCAAGGAGTGCATCAAAAATGGCAGAAGCTTATTGATTGTTTTTTAATGATGACATAATCCGTGTAGCCACAATATGAACCCAGGCTACTTTCATTTTGTTTGTGATGATGATTTAGCTTTCTTGTGAGTTTTATTGAGACTTTAGTGTCCAATTGAAACATAATCTTCCCTTTGTCCCATAAACACCGTGCAACTCTACATGGCCCCTGGGTCTAGGGTTTCAGGCCAGCTCAGGGATTCCCTATCTGTCCGCAGGAAATGTTCAAGTATCTTAATGAGCAGGACATTTGGAAACTTAGTTCCTCAATCCCTCAGAGTCCTCTTGGGGAGGGGAGAGGAACCTGGCTCAAGCTCTAAGTTCTCAACAGGAAAGTGTACAGTACAGGAGAAGTTTGATTTGGTTGCCAAGGATACCGCCAGGCATCTATAACCCAGAGCCCATGAGGGCAAGACAACAGGGTTAGTTCACCTTGCCGGGCCTGTTTGCCTGTGGGACCCAAGGCCTTTGCATGCTATTCACAGGATGATTCTGTGACTTCCAGTGGTTTCTCAGGTGACAATGGAACATTGGATACCATTTCTTCCTACACAGGCAAACTGTGCAAACGGGACCCAGGACCCACATTTTGTCCTGGTGCGTCATTCTGCTTCAGTACTAATTGGCTAGGCATGGAAGATGTGCTGAGGGATACAAGGGGGCAGGTCCCTGGCCAGTCAGTATTATGGGGAACCTCCAAGCTCATGCTATCCTGGGGCTGGGCCCCTTGTGTGCTCTTCTCACAGCAAGAAGAGGATTTGCCATAGATCAACTCAAGATGATTGATAATTTGATGAGCATAAGGAGGTTAAATACTGGGTAGTCAAACTCCCAGTTTGGAACCCCAGTTTCACTCCTTTTATTGCTTTGAGACTTTAGGCAAGCTACTTAAGTTTTATTTGCCTCAGTTTCCTCATCTATAAATGGGAACAATAATAGCACCCAACTCATAAGGTTGATTTGAGTCAGTGCCAGGAACAAACTGAGTTCTTGGCAACATTATATTATATATTAAGCAGCTACTGTGTGTCAGGTTCTAGTAGAGATGACATAGAAAATGTGAAAAAATGAGACAGACCCTATCATAGATGGGGAACAGATGTAAAAGGAATAAGAAGGGCAATATAAGAAAGGGTAGTTCACTTAAAAAATAAAATGTCTGTCATGCAGATATATTACAGATTAATGGCAAATAAAGGGAGAAAGCAAGGATGGTTTGATCCTGGAACAGCTTCAGAGGAAAGTCAAGCTGAGGAAGACCTTGACATGGGGAGGTCTTGGAGAAAAAGGGGCATTTCTTTTGGAAGTCAAAGCTATTTGATCCAAACTTGCAGCTGGAAGACTGTACTGTCAGAGGACAAGTGTCTGAAGCTGAAGGTCTGATACATGAATATTTGAAAAGGTAGATAAATCCCTATTTTTTATTGCAATGATTCATCTTCATCCTGTGCACAAAGATGAAATTTTAGCACAAGTGAGAATTATGACAAATGCCATAGGGAGAGTTTAGGTTACCTTAGCATTTTGCACAAACCCCCTAGTTTAGCATGTGTAGAACTCCAGAGTCTAGAGAGGAACAGGAGGCAGGTGAGAGCAAGTAAGGTCATAACGAGAGACCATGTGAGAGATGGTAAGACTTTAAATTGGGTAGCAGCAGTGGGAATGGAAAAGAAGTATAACAATAACTGTGATAATAATAATAATGGCATTGCAAAATGATTGACTATCCTGTGCAAGTATTCTAAAGCACACAAGTCTGATTCCAGTGTTTATATTTTTGCTATTACGTCAGAGCTTTCCTCTTAAAGCTAATTTATTGAGCATTTACTTGGTACCAGACAACACTCTAGGCATATCACCTATGTATACAATGCTAGTGATTCCTTCCAATAGCCCAGAGAGACATGATGCTTACTTCAGTATTATTTAATTATCCAATTTTTTCAAATAGTCTTTAAATAAATTAGGTAAATGTTACATAATTTTTTCAAAATTTAACATTATTATCATTTACCATAACCAAATCTGCCTAAGTGTGATATGATCTGTTCTTATCAGTATTTCTCATCCAGGAACCGTGATAAAAATCCTGATTCTCACATCCCGCATCCAGATTCTGAGTTAGTAAGTCTGGTCCAGGGCCTCAGAACCTGCATTTTAACAAGTTCCCAGGTTACCTTTATGCAGTTTTAGAGCCCAGATAACCTGCTCAGATCTTGACCTTGTGAGTTTTCTGTCTTGACGGTAGCTCATTGTGAAATAGTTATTACGAGCAAAGAGTAAAAGAACAACAACAACAACAAAATTGAGATAAAAAGCCAAATCAACATTTTTAATGCTTTATTATTTGAGGCATAAACAGACAGCTATTCATCCCTCTCACTTACTTTGAGGCCTCAAATCCCTTCATTTAAGGATGTTTCCCATCTCTATCCCTCCCTTTGCATCTCTACAGAGCAAATGTGTTTACTATGCCTTTCTGTTTCCATACATCTATGTGACCACCTCATGATGTCCCTGGAATTTTTACTGCTTCATTTGTGTATTGTTGTTTCAAACAGAGAGATTTACCAAAGTCACATTTCATTGCATTGCAGAATAGGTTAGCTGAGAGCAGTGCTTTGATTTAGACACTGCATATTTCTTTACTTTGCTGTCTCACGGAGCTTTCACACGCTCCCAAGACCATGGTGGCTGCAGGTCCTCCTCACCTGAAGGCAGAAGACTGGAGCCTGATTCAACTCTCTAATTCACGGCCTCATCCTTCCTGCCTCTGGTGTGCAGGGGGCTCCTGAGACACAGACTCCACAACAAGACATCCCCAGGGTTGGGAAACTGCTCCAAGGAGAGCCAGGCAAAGGTCAGATCTTAGAAAGGAAGTGATAGTTATTTGAATATTACAAGGGTCAGTTCAATAATTACCCAGCTGAAGTGAGCCGTGGCCCAGGCCCCCAAGTTACAAAACACACCACAGGCTCTTTATTAGTGACTCAGGGCCTCAGTCAGGGATGCTGACTGTTTCCCTAATCCCTCTGGCCACAGTCTCTCAGCCAGCCCTGCAACATGCCTGCCAATCCTACAGGGTTATTAATAGAAGCTAATCAATAAAGATAGACATGGGGCTTTGTTGCAGCAGGCAAGGTCAGCCAACTGCAGGGCAACCCCCAGCCTCTTGCTAAGCCCCTGATCTTTAACTGATGTTCCCTGCCCCAAAGGTGCAGCCTCTGAAGATGCGACAAAGGAAGACTGCAGTCCTGTCTTTCTCCTGAGTTTATGGTGGAGACCTTAAGAAGAGGCTCAGGGAGGAGGTGGGGCCGTTCTGGGAGACCACTGGACATGTGCCTTCTGGGGCTTCCTGGGTGGAGGGGTGCCTTTACTAGGACGACTTCCTGGGGGGACCATGCTTGTTCAATTTCATCTACTGGGTGCCTGTCTCTCTCCTTCCCTCCCCACAGGTATGGTTTTAAATGGTCACAATGTGTATTTTTATTTATTTGTTTATTTTGCAGTACGTGGGCCTCTCACTGTTGTGGCCTCTCCCATTGTGGAGCACAGCCTCCGACGCGCAGGCTCAGCGGCCATGGCTCACGGGCCTAGCTGCTCCGCGGCATGTGGGATCTTCCCGGACTGGGGCACGAACCCGTGTCCCCTGCATCGGCAGGCAGACTCTCAACCACTGGGCCACCAGGGAAGCCCACAATGTGTATTTTTAAAGTTAATTTAAGCTACTGTAATGATGTTTATTCAATTATAAAATTATTATATTATCTTGTAAAGTGGAAGAATCTCTCTCAGAAGTAATCATGATTCATGTTTGAAGCACTTCTTCTTAATATTTGTAATGCATAGATGTCTCTCTAACACATGAAAATTGCAGCTGTTATGGGTACCTACATTTCCCTGATACATTCTCCCATGTTTACATTTCTCTGTCCCGGACATTTGCATAGATGCATTTTTCACTCCTACAAACAAGGCTGGGACCATGATCTCAGCTGAGACTGCTGACTGCATCCCTGAGTCTTTTCTTAGGAGAGATTCCTTGAGTGGAATTGCAGGGCTGAAATTGTGGGTGTGCAAAAGCTCTTACTACACATCGTCAAACTGCTGTATGGTAAATGTGTGCCAGATTGAAAATCCTGCTGAAACTCAGACAGAGGTGGCCCGGGGCGTCATGGACAGGACTCAGCATTGCCTGCTGAAACCCGGCAGACCAGGCAAAGCTTTAACTTGCAATTTATCTGGATGCAATAATGTTGGAAAATCATTTCCTAACTTGGAGTATTTTTGTTTCTAACCTTATATTTTCATATGTGTCTTTTCTTTTCCATTGATTTTTTTGGTAGAAATTATGCTTTAAGAATAATAATCTGACACATGGATTACAAATTCACTTGAAAAAAATGGATTTGTAAAAATATTTTTTTTCTCCATTTAGGATATTTTTAATATCATAACCTTCCATTGCAGTGGAGATTTTCCATTGCTAAATGTGCTTGAAATGTCTCATTCCTCAGATCAGATAAAGATAAAATAGTTTATTCTGTACAGTAATTTCTTAATCCACTTGAAGAATATTTTTCAAAGGATATAATTTGAGTTTCTGTCATCTTTTTCAAATACTTATTTTGGGAATTTATTTTCTGAATAATGCGTCCCTCCTTATTCTGTTAGTTGCATTTATGGCCACAGAACAATTACTGAACCAGAGTAGGGTCAGCTTCAAGGAGCCTGTTCTTTTCTCCTGACCGTCGGCTTGGGGGCGAGTACTGGTCAGTGGACAACGTCATCTCATATTGAGAGTGACTAGACCCCCTTCGTCATTCTCATGCTTTTTTTACATTCTTTTAAAAAAATTATTTTCCCTTATGGTTTATCGTAGGATATTGAATATAGTTCCCTGCACTATGGAGTAGGTCCTTGTTGTTGATCAATTCTCTATATAATAGTTTTCCTCTGTTAACCCCAAACTTCCAATCTATCCCTTCCCCCTCTCCCTTGGCAACCACAAGTCTGTTCTCTATGTCTTTGAGTCTGTTTCTCTTCCATAGATAAGTTCATTTGTGTGATATTTTAGATTCCACATATAAGAGATATCACGTGGTATTTGTCTTTCTCTTTCTGACTCACTTCACTTAGTATGACGACCTCTAGTTGCATCCTCATTTTTAAACATTTTGTTGTCAACTTTTGTTGTTATGTTCCAGCTGAAGTTTAGAACATTTTGTATCTTGGTGAAAACCTGGGATGGGGACCAACCTTATGTCTGGGCAAGTGTGGGAGAGGGAAGCTCACATTTCTGGGGCTCTTCTGTGTGGTGAGAAACAAAGCAACTGTGCTTTATGTATCCTTGTACTTTGATCGCATCAGTGCTGTTGTCAGCATTTTCTAGAAGAGAAAGCTGAGGCAGAAGGGGTTGGGCAACTTGCCTGGGTTTCACAATGAACAGAGGCGGAGCTGACGCATGGTGCAGGCAGTGTGAGGACACGTCCCACCCAGTCCCTCCCTCCCCAAATCAGAAACAGCAAAGACCCCTCCTCATTTGTCATGATGTTTCCTGCCAGTAAAGCTTTCAACTTTCTTCATACAGAACTCACACACTTGAGGTGAGGGTACTTCTAAGTGGTTATATTTAAAAGACTTCAATATTTTTTTTTTTATAATTTCTCCCATAAATTTCCTAGTCCTATTTTCATAGATTTATTCTTAGAATTTCTGTTGCTGTTGTACAAGTTGTATCTTTACCTTCGTGTGTATGGTGAGTTTGGAGGAAGTGAATACAGCTGTTTTTCTTGTTATTGGTATTATATTGTTTTCTATCCTGAAATCCTGATGAATAGTTTATAGTGAGCAAGAGTTAGTTGATTTTCTGGAATTTTCAGTATAGATAATCATGTCTTCTAGAAACAAGGAAAATAGTGTCTCATCCTTACCAATGCCTATTCATCATATTTCTTTTTAAAATATATAATGTCTTTGAATTGGCGATTGTAAAAAAAATGTTAAATAGAAGAGAGTGATGAGAGGTAACCTTGACTTCTTCCTGATTTAATAAAAATGCTTATAATCTCCCATTGCTAAGGAGTATGCAGCCTTTAGTGGATAGCTTTATTGCAATAAAGATGTCTTCCTAGTTCTCTAAGAATTTTTCTTGAATGAATGTTGAATTTTATATATTTTTCTCTCTCTAATGAGATAACATGTTTTATTTTTTCTCTTTTAACATATTAATCTGGGTGAACTAGGTTGATAGAATTTCACATGCCAAACCATCCAAATATAAATACTATTTGTTAATTACATATTACTTTTATATATACCACTAAACTTCTTCTTTTTAATTAATTCAATATATTATTTCATTTTATCTGTTCTAGTAGATTTTTTTTAATTTTGTTTATTATCACTTTGTAGTCATCTCAAAAATTTTTAAAAATGGATCCTTACCTATCATTAACTCCTTTAAGTTGGCACTTTTCTACATCCCAAACAATGAAACCTCTAAGAGCAATTTAACTTGATTTTACACCAATTATTCTCTCACATATTGTCATATGTTTTATTTCTATACAGGTTATAAGCCCCTCATTGTTATTATTTTTGTTTTAAAGACAATATATTATAAAATTATTGATACATTTTTCTTTTTCAATGACCTTTCTTTTTCCCCAGTTCTCTGCTTTTTTCTGGAACCCTTGTCTTTGCTCCTGAACAAGGCCCTTTCATAGTTTCAATAGTGTGAAATCTGATGGAAACAAATACTCTCAGCTTTTGTCTAAAAAAATCTTTATTTTCCTGTAATGTTGGAGCAATATTTTCACTGAGGATAAAATTTCAGAGCTTCAGGTGGTCATCCCTCCTCTTCCCCTGAAATTAATGGATACACACTCCACCCACAGTGCTTTTAATATTCCCCTTTATCTTTGGTTTTAAACAATCAGACAATGATGTGATTAATTGCAGTTATCTCTGCATTGTGCTTTGAATTTGCTGAGTTGTAAGCAGATTAGCTGTTTGTGAGTTGATGTCTTATCATTTGGAAAGTTCTGGGTAATTACTTTTCAATATTGCTTCTGTTTCATTCTCTCATTCATATCTTCACTCATATTTCTCTCATGCTCTGTTCTGCTGTTTCCATTCTTTCTTATCTTTAAAATTGAGCCCAAATACTATATTCTGAATTATTTTCAAGTTTATAAATTCTATCTTCTGCTTTAATTTTAAAATTAAGTCAATATACTTTTAAAAAAAATTATATATTGCAGTTTGTATTTCTAGAAAGCTTATTGATTATATTTTGCTCAGTGTTGTTTGTCCATTTGTCCATATTAGTCATACTTATTTTGAAGTCTTTACCCACTAATGACAATATTTGATTTATCTCCTATTTGCTTCTATTGAATATTTTATCTCTTGATTCTTTGCCATTTTTTCTTGCTTTTTGATTATATATATATATAATTTTAACATGTGCTGGAGTTAGTGTATAATTTATTGTAGGGTTTCTGAATTATGTTCTCTTCCTCTAAAGAGTGTTGATTTTTTTTCTGCCTTTTTCTGTTAAATTTGATTTGCTGTCCTTTTACAATATGTATATTTTTACGTATATGGTCATAACTCCACTGTGATTTCTTTAACTTGTGAATTGGATGTGGGTTGTTTGATTCTGAATGGGTCGGAGGCAGTCCTTGGCTGTCAGAACCCAGAGAAGGAAGCAAAGAGTGGGCAGCATCAGGACCATCTACTCATGCATCTCTCCATTGTCGAGAAGGAGGCCCTTTACCAGAAGCCCTAGCATATGTCCTCTTACATCTCTTAACAGAACTTGGTCCCTGGACTAAATCACTGGCAAAGAGGAAAGGACCATCATGGACCATCCTTCAGAGTCAGGTACATGGTCACCCAAATGTGATCAGTTCAGTAGAGAAAGGAGGAATCAATATTGGTCTGCTAACCAGCAAAGTCTGCCAAAACCATTGTGCAGAGTCACTGCATATGACAAGTGAGTATTCCTTTGTCAGAACTGCTGTGATAAAGTGCCACAGACTTGGTGGCCTAAACAACAGTAATTTATTTTCTCACAGTTCTGGAGGCTGGAAGTCCAAGATGTCAGCAGGACTGGTTTCTTCTGAGGCCTCTCCCCTTGGAATGTAGATGGCTGTCTTCTCCCTGTGTCTGTGTCCTAATCTCCTATTCTTATAAGGACACCAGTCATAT
This sequence comes from Orcinus orca, assembly GCF_937001465.1. Lineage (NCBI taxonomy): Eukaryota > Metazoa > Chordata > Mammalia > Artiodactyla > Delphinidae > Orcinus > Orcinus orca. Next base: position 182,666,566 of record NC_064561.1, on the reverse strand, counting down.
TGGATTAGGGCTCCACCTGTGTGACCTCACTTTACCTTAATTACCTTTCTAAATTCCCTATCTCCAAATACAGTCATATTCTGAGATACCAGTGGTTTGACATCAACATATCAATTTTGGGGGGACACAATTCAGTCCAGAACATAAACCAGTGGGCAATTCTCTGATCTTGGCTTATCTGAGCTGTTAATAATAGTTGACATGTGATAACTGCTCTTTCAAAAAAAAAAAATCTCCTTCACTGGCTCTTGAAAAGTTACACCTAGTTCTTCTACCTCACTGAGTGTTTCTTTTACTTGCACTATTAGAGGATAACCCTCAACTGTCGTTTAAAAATTCCACCTATACACGGATGATTCACAAATTATCCCTCCAATCCAGACCTCTCTCCTGAACTACAGTCCTGTAAGTCCAGCTACATTCTCAATATTTCCACTTAGATGTTCAAGAAGCATCTCAATCTTCATGTCTTAAAAGGAACTCAATCTTTATCCCCAAACATTCTTCTCCCATAGTTTTCCCCATCCTGGTAAGTTATAACTACATTCTTCAATTTGTTTTAACTAAGATCTTAGAGTCATAATTAGATCCTTTCTCTCTCTCTCTCTCTCTCTTTTCACTCAATGTGTAACTCAAGAAAAAATTCTGTCATTTCTACTTTAAAATATATCCATATTGCAACTACAATGTGGAATCCCATTGACGGGACTTCCCATCTCCCTGAGTGTGGAGACCTGGCCCTGCTTCCTCTCTGGCCTTATTACCTGTTACTCCCCTCCACCTTATCATCCCCACCTCACTCTGCTACCACAATACCACCTCCCCCTGTCCTTGAATTTGCAGAAGACCCTGCCAAGACCACCTGCACTCCCTCTGCCTAGACACTCCCTTAGCTGATTTTGGTCTGGTCCCTGCTAAACTCCAGCCTGCTACCCAAGACCACCTCTCCTGACACCTCACTCTGCTTTATCTCCATCACTCATCATTCCCTGGGGTCTTGTGTGTTTGTTTGCCCATCCCTCTCCACTGGAGTAGGATCCCTGGAGAACAGACACTTATCTCATAGATCTCTGTATCCTCAGAGTCTGGAAGAATGCCTGACAATAATTAGTGCTAATAAATATCTTCCAAAGGCAATTGTATGTGTGCCATTGTAACTCACATCTCTTTGCTAGTTAATAAGTTTGAACATTTTCCTCTTGTGTGGGTGACCTGTTCATATTTGTGTCCATCTTGGCTTCCTGATATTTTTCCTTTTAATTTCAGACCATCAGTGTTAGTAAGCTCACTTCATTCCATCCCATAAGAGTTGGAGTCTCCTGGCGGTTACCCCTGCCTCTGCACAGATGGACCCACAGGGAAGCCACGTCATGTATGATGTCACACCAGAAGTTAAGTTTCCTCCAGGTGCCAAAACTGAAATATGCCCTTCTGCTGGGCTGTATCTTCAGCACAGATACATCAACCTTGAATCTGAGAAACCTGCTGAATGCAGCTCCCTTTAGGTCGAGAGAGTAGAGACATCACAGCCGAGGCCCCCAAGTCTGGGAGCTGGGGACCCATCACCATGGGCTGGCTGTCAGTGCGGCAGCAGCAGGTTCTAATAAGGCACAGATTCAAGGGGAGCTTGCACCCCGACCCCCTGGTGAGGTGATTATGATTTGTTCACGGGCATTAGCAAATTTTGCTCAAATGTGCATTGGACCATGTTTCTGCACATTTCATGAATAATTAAAAATGGAAGTCTAAACAATTCACGTGTGGGATTTGTGTATGATTCTCATGCTAAAGACAATCACCAAGGTCTTAGAACTTTATCAAGAGCACAGGATGCTTCAGTAGCAGCTTATTCATGACGTAGGCTGCATGGGAACTTTAAACCGCACCCCCCCCCTTTAAAAAAGGTGATTCATGGGGTCTGTGTTCTTGAAGACAGTGTGTTTTTAAGAAAAAGAAAAAGAAGGCTTTAAAATATTCAAATGATGCTTTCACATAGCCTGTATGAACACAGAACACATTCTAAGATTCCAGCATTTTCGACATCCTTTATCTGTTTTCACTTACAAAGGCTAACGTGTTTTCAACTGTATGATAAATCCATTTTTTAAAGCTATCACTTTGACCTCTCTTATAGGAAGCAAGTGGAAGCAAGAGATGTGGTGTCCTGGAAGGACATCATTTCCTAGGAGTCAGGCCCTAAATGTTCATGGTGAAGTTGCTCGGAGTGGAGCTACTCTGAGGACCCCTCATGGCAAACACCTATCCAGAGCCTTGGAGCCATCCCAACAGGGCCACTGGACTCCTCTGCCCTCTCTTCTGCTCCCACCCAGCCCTACCCACACCCTGGACTGTGGCTCTCTCTCCCCAGCTGGGTCTGTCTTTGTCCTTGTTGTCCATTCTCAGGCCTGAATCCACTGCAGATGGACCTCAGATCTGCCCTTCCCTCCAAACCCTCAATGCCCCCTGGGGCACCCAGAGAAGAACCATGGTCCTGATGCGCCCACAGGTTCCAGCCTCGCCCACCCTCCCTACCTGGCTGTTCTCAGTCACCTCACTCACCCCACTGGCTTCAAATACGCTGGCCTCCTTGGGGTCCTGACCCTGCTCTTCCCACCATCTGGAACGTTCCTGCTCTCTCTCCCTCCCGGTCTTCTGGTCTCTTGCAGCCAGGCCTTCTCGCAGTCCTAGTTAAAAGTGGCAGCACCTCCGTCCCCATCCCTAAGTCATGGCCCTGCGTTGATCTGCCTCAGACACATGGAGGCATAGTTTATTTAGTTATTGATTATCTGCCCCACACACCTGTGTCCACTCCAGTGAGAGGAGGCTTTTCTCCTATTTTGTCCACTGTGTGTCCAGGGTAAGAATGCCTTACCTGCAGCAGGTCCTTAATCAGTATTTGTTGAATAAATAAATTCTTAAAATGTCATTAGGCCTTTCAGGGCCACCAGGCTGAAGGTCAAGGGCACCTGCAGTCCACATGCTCCCTCTGTAACCCGCCCCGCAACCCTATCATGCAGGAGGCTTCCGGATGTTGCAGGAAAGGCACTCGGTGGGGACACAGATGCCCTGGGACCCCTGACGCTGAGCAGCCCTGCCAAGCACATGACGGGCTAAATGCACGTCTCCTGTGGGGATTGTGTCGGGGACTCCTCACCTATGCGCCCCCATCGCCATCCCCAGGGCACCCAGCTCTGCTCCTTTCCATGGGGTGTCCCGAGGACACAAGGCAGATGTGATAGACCCGCGGGGATATCCCAGTAACAAATGGAGAACATTCTCAAAGGAATGCCTTTCTTCCAAAAAAAGCAAAACAACAAAACTTCCGTCCTCCCACGTGGAGGCAATAGGGCCCACACGTCACCTCCTTTCTTTCCTACGTCCCCATTGGGCCCCTGAAAACCAGAGGGGATTTCACTATGGGCCACTTCTGCACAAAGAACGTGGCTAAGTGTCACTAAGTCATTTACGTCACCCACGTGGGGAAGTCACCCACGTCACCCACGTGGGGAAGTGCCCGACGTTTTCGAACTTCTAGATCTTTAACTTTTCTGTGGCCGCTCAGTTCTATGGTTCACTGTTAAAACAGCTGAGATAGGAGCAGGCCCTGCAGGATGGCCCTCATGGAGAGAGAAAAGCAGTGCGTTTCTCAGGGTGGGGGGATGGGGGGAGGAGGGGGGCGGAGGGGAGGAGGGGGGTGGGGTGGAGGGGGAAGGGTGGAAGGGGGAGGGGAGGGGTGGGCAGCTTGGATTCAGCGAGAGTAGCGTTTGGAGCAGCAGCGAATTGTGCATCTGAGGAACAAGCAAGTGAAAACTTCCGGTAGCTTCTCCCCACGGGCGCTGCTCTTTAGTGTAGGGACTTGAGACGAAGCCTCGGTCATCTCCTCACGTCCCTCCCAGGAAATCAGGGCAGGGCCGGCCTGGGATGCTGGTCAGATGCTCCCTGGGATGTGGGCCCTGGAGCTGGCGCCCTGCTCCTGGGGACTCTCTCTCGCTGAGGCCTGGAGCCCACTCCCCGCACACCTTCCCCACTCTCCAGGCTCCACCAGACTCCAGCTCAAGGTTCCAACAGCGGGCAGCCAGAGGGTTCTGCGCTCCAGAGGGGGTGGCGGCCTCAGCCAGTGAGCATGCGTCTCAGTCCTCTCTTGTCTTCTGCTTCCGGCCCGACCCCGTCCTCGCCCCCGGCTGCCTTCTCTCCCCTGATGGGCTCTGGCCAGAGCAGCAGTGGGAGAAGGGGTGGTGTCACCCTCCCAGACTGGCACGGGTGACAAAGGTAGAGGTGACTCCGGTTCCGCCGAGCCCCTGACCTGCACCTGAGCTCTTTATCACTGGCCACGCCCAGGCCACCATGTGGTGGCTCGCTCTATGCTTACTAAAGGGGTGTATTTACCCCGCTGTCCCCCTCGCCTTGACGCATCCTCATACCAGACTCACAGTTATGGGTTGAATTGTGTCACCCCCTCCCAAGAAAGTCATATGTGAAGTCCTCACCCCCCGCCCCCCTGGACCTCAGAATGTCACCTTTTTTGGAAATAGGGTCATTGCAGATGTAACTAGGTGAGGAGAGGTCGTAGTGGAGCAGAGCCCCTCATCCAATAGGACGGGTGTCATGAAAAGGAGAAATTTGGACACAGACACACACAGGGAAAAGACCTGGTAGAGACTGGAGTTCCGCAGCCACCGGCAAGGACCTTCCAGAAGCTTGGAGAGTGGCCTGGAGCAGATCCCACCCTGCTGCTTCCAAAAGGAGCATGGCCCTGTCCATACCTGGGTCCGCGGCATCCCGCCTCCAGACTGAGAGACAGTAAATGCCTGTTGTTTAGGCCCCGTGGTTTGTGACACTTTGTTAAGGCAGCCCGAGGAGACCAGCACACACACCCCAGGACGTGACGATGTGGAGATCGAGGCAGTGGGTCGTCTGAGTGTTGACCCAGAGGCTTAGGTGAGACCCACACATTTCTGATCTGCTGAGGACAAGAAAGATAATTCCACCCAACCCTTTACCATTAACAAGTAAGTGAGACCCAGAGAGATTAAGTGACTTGTGAGGATATGATGACTAAAAACAGCCATCAGCCTGGAACCCAGGCCTCCCTAGCCCCAGGTCAGTGTTCTCTCTGTTGCCTGATTTTTTTCTTGAACTTTTATTCTGAGCTCATCAAAAGAGGCCACCACTACCTGGCTTCTCAGTAATGGGATTTGCTCTGGGGCCATCGTCAGGGCCAGAGCATCCAAGACCACAGCCCAACATCGTCCTGGGTGAAGCACAATCCATGGGGCACCTTCTCAACCCCAAATGTGCCCATGTTGGTGGGAGGTGGAATGGAAGCGTGCATGGCCTCAGGTGTGAGGCGGGCGCTTCCAGACGGGCAGCGGTCAAGACAAAGAATGCCAGCAGGGCCCCTCCTGATACTTGCCAGGCAAAGCTGCATGTGAGGAGAGGACGTATCCACTCCTGAGGTTTTACCTGAGGACAAAGACCACAGCACTGATTGCGCAGGGTGAGCAGAGTTGCCTTCTCAACGCAGGGATGACAAAACTAGAATGGTTTAAGGGTCCACACAGAGAGGATTCATGTGAGAACCCATGGGTGGATGCCTGGCCTCTGTCCTTGAACCACACCATTGCAGAGAAAGTGGCCATGGAATCAGGCACATGCTTTCAGGGGGGCGTGAACACAGACACAAGATAATAACCTACCACTGGTCAAGAAAAAAATCAAAACTTTCAAGTAATGAATGGGAGTATTTGTTTTGTCAGGAATTGTCTGATGCGCTGGCCTGGTGTCCACCTCCGATTGCTAAGGTGGGTGTGGCCAGAAGTCATGTCCACAACAAGTGGAGTCGTTGTGCCCACTGGTGATTCTGCTTAATGAAATGTTTTCACCTGAGCAACCACATGAATCTAACAATATTGCCTGTAGGGCTGCAGCATGGGCCTCACACCTACAACAGCCCACCCAAGACGCAGGCCAGAGAGAGAGGCCGAGACACACAGAGGGGATGCTTTTGGTAAAGAGACTTCAGGTTCCCTAAAATTAAAATATCCTGATGTGTGTTCTGCACATCAAGCACACCAGTCTCTTAAAACTTCCAAGAAAAGCCCAAATCCCCTTCTTCCTAGAGGACAGTGTTTATGTCCCTTCTCTCTGGAGGGAGGTCGGATGGAGGGAGAGATGGGAAGGATGCCTCAGGTGGAGGAGGGGGAGATGGAGGGTCAGAGAAGGGCAGCTAGGGAAACACAGGCTCCCCAGACACAGGGAAGAGCTAGTTTGTGAGCCCAGTGACTGCCTTGAATTTCTATGGGGTTTCTCCTGATACTGTCAGAGAAAGGGGGCTGAAGACACAGGAGATGGAGGGGGAGAGAGCTGGGACGGGGGGGTGTAGCTGAAGAAAACCTCTCTCTCCTTGACATCTGGGCCTCCTCAGGAACATGGCAGGGTCAACCTTCAGCCGGAGGGTTGGGCAAGGGATCAGGCTGCAGGCAGGTGATGGATCACACATGGGATGGTGTGGACAGAGCCCAGTATGCGTGTGCTACAGAATAAATAAGTGTATTTCCAGATTTCTCCAGCAGCTCCATCAATCCAAACTACAACAAACCACATGGAGCTCACTAGGTAGTCTTTAAAGGAAACAAGTGATTCAGAACAACTCAGTATTGTATGATATTTGTCTTTCTCTTTCTGACTTACTTCACTTAGTATGATAATCTCCAGTTGCATCCATGTTGCTGCACATGACATTATTTCATTCTTTTTTATGGCTGAGTAGTATTCCATTGTATATATGTACCATATGATATCGCTTATATGTGGAATCTAAAATATGACACAAATGAACCTATCTGTGAAACAGAAACAGACTCACAGACATAGCGAACAGATTTGTGGTGACCAAGGGGGATGGGGGTGAGGGAGGGATGGACTGGGGGTTTGGAGTTAGCATATGCAAACTATTACATGTAGGATGGATAAACAACAAGGTCCTACTCTATAGCATAAGGAACTATATTCAATATCCTGTGATAAACCATCATGGAAAAGAATACGAAAAAGAATATGTGTGTATATATGTGTGTGTGTGTATATATATATGTATATATATATATATATGTATGTATAACCAAGTATCTTTGCTGCACAGCAGTAGTTAACATAACACTGTAAATCAACTATACTTCATTAAAAAATATGGTTAAAAAAACTGAGTGTTTATCAGTACTTATCATGGGCTGGGAGAAGGGCCTTCCTGGTGCCCATGAGAACCCTGATGTGTGGACAGCTGGGCAAGTCCTTCACGTGCTCAGAGCAGCAGATGGATGAGGTGAATTCCAGCCCTGTCTTCGTGAGAAAGCCCGGCTCCTGGGCACAGGGCTGAATGGCCCCTCTCTGCAGCCACTAGTGCCGTGACCCATAGCACTTGGGGGACTGAGAATTGCCTGCAATATTTAGAAAGTTGAGAAATGTGATCAGCAAATGGGCTAAAAAATCTGATGTAGCGTGAGACCAGATTTGTGCCTGGGTAGTTTCGGTGGTGCTTTGGCTGGAAGGGCGAGGTCACATGACTCCTTCCACTGATAGTTTTACAGAAATAAACTCACACATCCATCAATGCATCCACCCAGACACCCGGTGGTACCTTCCTGTGTCTGGACATGGCTATCGACATCTGAAGGCAAACCAGCCCAGGGTCCTGCAGAACACGTTTCTGGACCTTTCCTAAAGGGGCTGTGCTGCACCCTGGTGACATTTCTGCATACATTATTTAGGGAAATGATGGTGGGGAGGGGAAGGAGAGGGAATAAAAGAGAGAAAGGAAGAAAAAGGAAGAAAGGAACAAGGCTTGTTCTGCTTGAGATTCAATATTTCTTCTTCCCATTTTAATAGTAAATAGAGCAAGCCTTCCTGACAGTTGTTCCTTTTAAAATGAAATTATTAGACTGTGAATTGCAGAGGCTGGAGAGCAAATCAAACAAACAAACAAAAGATTATTTCTATTTCTTTGCTGGATGGTCTGTCCAAACCAATGAATGCAATTTAAAGGCAGGGCCTGGGAAAGTGTAGTCCACATAATACACACTGAGACCCATTCCATGCGGGCACAAAGGACTAAAAATAAGAAAGAAAAAGGGAAAATCTATATAAAAGAGGATAATCTCAGCCCTGGAAGCACAGGGGAATTGCCTTTACTGCGACAACCAGAGAAAAGTAGAGAAACAGCATCTTCGAGCAACGTGGTACAGCCAGAGGAATCAGTGGCAACATCAATTGACTCCAGCCTGACAACCTGGAGGGCCGGGGGTCCTGTCCACCTAAGGCCCTTCCATTTCCCAGGGAGACCCTCCCTTCCCCTTGCTGCTCCTCTGTGTTGTATCCGTCTCCTTCCCTTCCGCTACCTGGCTGGCCTGTAATATGTTTTTTCTCAGTGTTTGCTCTGTAATGATCCCTGTCTCCTACAAAGGCCACAGCGTAAATGAGATGTGACGCCACTGCAGTGAGGCAGTGTCTAAATTGAAATATTATAGGAAGGGCAGCTCACTGCAGACCTTTGATGTAACAGCCCCTGTCTCCGAGGGGAGCTGTGAATACAGAAGCCATTGTCGGCTGCACAAAGTTCGTCGTCATTGCCAAGAGGGAGAGGAGAAAGCAGACAGAGTCAATAAAAATAATTCCAACTGGGTCAGCAAAGTGGGGGCCGTGAGCTTGCTGAGTGGGATGCATTCCCTGATGGCCCCTGGCTCTAGAAAGTAAAGCCAAGGAGGATCACTCCGTACTTAAAGTGGCTTAAAATACGTTTATACGTGGTGGTCTTTTTGCTGCTGTTATTAGAAAAACAAACACATAAATCCAAGCCATGAATGAAATGAACCTGTAAATTAAACCGTAAAATTGTTTGAAAATGACCTGTTACAGATAAATATGGAGGGGGATCTCTGAGATGGTGAATTATCTCCCACCAGGAGCAAGGGGGTGTCTGTGCCCTTTTACTTCTTTTAAAACAGGCTGGTGATTATTTTCAATACATAAGTATAGTTGTGCATAGCTCTAAGAACAAACTTGCTCACAGGTAACATGATCTCATATGGGGAAAACTCAAAAGGTTCCATAAAAAAAAAAAAAAGAAACTGTCAGACCAATAAATGAATCAAGTGAAACTGCAGAATGTAAAATCAACACACAAAGATCAGTTGCATTTCTATACACTGACAATGAACAATCAAAAAGGAAACTTTTTTTAAATTTCTATTTACAATAGTATCCAAGGGAATAAAATACTTAGGAATAAATCTAACCAAGCAGGCAAAATACTTGTACATTGAAAACTACAAAACATTCCTGAAAGAAATTAAAGATTTAAATGGAAAGACATGCCTTTTTCATGGATTAGAAGACTTAATATTAAGATGTCAATACTACCCAAAGTGATCTTGAAAGTCAGTAAAATTCCTTTCAAAGTCCCAACAAAGTTTTTGTAGAATGAGAAAAATCTATTCTTAAATTTCATATGGAATTTCAAGTGACACTGAAGAGCCAAAACAATGTTGAAAATGAAGTACAAAATTAAAAGTCTCACGTGTCCTGATTTCAAAACTTAATACAAACCTATAGAAATCAAAACAGTGTGGTACTGGCATAAAGACAGATATATAGACCAATAGAGAACCCAGAAATAAGCCCTCAGGTATAAGATCAAATGATTTTCAACAAGGGTCTCAAACCATTCAATGAGGAAAGTATTTTCAAGGAATGGTGTTGGGAAAACTGTATACCCACATGCAGAAAAAAGTGAAAATAGACCTTTATCTTACACCATATACAAAAATTAACTCATAATGGGTCAGGGACCTCAATGCGAGGATAACAACTATAAAGTTCTTAGGAGAAAAGCCAGGGGGAAAGCTTCATGACTTTGGACTTAGCAATGATTTCTTGGATATGACCCCAGAAGTACACATAACAAAAGAAAAAAAAATTAGATAAATTGGATTTCAGGACTTTATCATCAAAATTTAAAAACTTTTGTGGATCAAAGGATACAGTCAACAGAGTGAAAAGTCACCTCACAGAATGGGAGAAAATACGTATAATATCTGATAAGGTGTTAATATTCAAGTATATAAAGTACTCCTATAATTCAATAGCAAAAATCAACCCAATTAAAAACTAGGCAAAGGGCTTGGGGAAATAGATCTCCAAAGATATTCAAATAGCCCAGCACATACAAATATGCTCAGTATCGTTAATCATTAGGGAATGCTAACCAAATCACAATGAGATGCCATATCACACCCACCAGGATAGCTATTATCAAAAAAAAAAAAGTGTTAGTGAGGATGTGGATAAATTGGAACCCTTGTGCACCACAGGTGATAATGTAGAGTGGAAAACAATATGGTGGTTCCTCTAAAAACTAAAACTGGAATTACCATGTGATTCAGCACTTCCACGTCTGGATTTACACCCAAAAGGAAGAAAGTGGACAAGTGAGTCGAGATGGGTGCTCTGTAGGAGGGGATAAGTCACAGCTGTGTGGAATCTTCCAAGAATCAATTTTTCTGTTGTTAGAAAAACAGTTGTTTTTGAGCATATTTTTATGTGCTAGGGGCTATTTGTATATCTGTGGAGAAATGCCTATTCAAGTCCTTTGCCTATTTTTAAATTAGGTTTATTTTTGTTATTGAGTTGTAGGAGTTTTTTGGGTACTTGAATATTAACACCTTATCAGATATTGTATTTTCTCCCATTCTGTGAGTTGTATTTTGTCTTACTTTTTTGTGGAATTGAATGATTTTGAATAAGTTAAATCATCTGACTCAAGTAAAGTATTCCAGTCAGCTTCCTCTTGCACAGATAAAGGCATAGAGAGTTAACCAGACTCCCCGATTGTCATGGTCAAGGTCATTGGGCAGCAGGAGTAAATTAAAACCCAAAAATCAAAGTCTCGCTTTCTCTTAGGGTCTATAGGACAGCAAATCATGTAAGGAGGCACAGAAGCGTCCTGACAGTAGAGCCGAAAATGAAACAACCCCTGTTCTGCAGTTGTTCACTTTGTCCTGGGGTAAAAAGAGTCATAAACCACAAATCCAGACTTTCAGGCTTGTCCGTGCCTGTTGCTGTTCTTAATTGTCTCATGTTGGAAAAAAAAAAAAAAAAAAACGAGGGGGAAAAATGAGGCTAATTACAGCAACATGGCACATTTCACTGGGGTGCCATAGAAGTAACATGAGAGGATGGACAAGAAAGCACTTAAAAGTTTAAAAGTGATGCACAATGGGTTATTAGTTTTATCCCTGAATGATGTATCTCATCAAGGAGGATGGTTCTTCAGTGTCTTTCTGTGTCCTAAATTAGACCAACAATACAAGAAAATATAAGTTTGTTGGGGGAATTAAGCTGACATTGTTCTCTTAAATAATTGTTATTTGCCATCATGCTTTAGCCCATAAAATAGGCTTTAGATTTTTCTGTGTGAGTGGGTGGGGGTTAATGGTAAGGAAATAGACACAACAAACATGGTCAAAGTATATATACGCTGTGGGGCGTTTCTGCTTGTAATGCCCTTCGATTCTGCCACATGGTGAAGAAAGCACACGTGATTCTGATGCCAGCAAAGACCCTGATTTCCCTACGCTCAGCCCTGCCCCTCCCCCAGAGTGTTCTTGTTAGGGCTTAAATTGATGAGGGTCCTCACACTGGGGCCTAAACTCCTTCCTCCCCACGTCCACCAGGCACTACTTGGTGAGGAGCCAGGCTGGGAGTTCGAGCTCACCTCCTCCCACCCCCGGCCTCAGTCAGAGCTGCTGCTTTTATTTTTACATATTGGGCATCTGATTAAGACATGTTTTCATTTAAATAAAGGGTTATACTGCTTTAGGGAGAAAAACGGTGGAGAGAGAGATTTAGATGATGATTGGTCTCCACTGGTGTCAGTTGTTTGCTTCTACGCTCACTAGGAAAGTCATCTCCTGAGCACCTGACCATGACTGAAAGGGGCGGGTGAAACTGACATAAACCCAACAGCAACGGAAAGTCTCTTTACTTACGAGCAGCCAGGCCTCCCTTTTCATCCCCGGCACAAACCAAAATACGTATAATAAGCTACCCATTCCCAGGGTGACTCCTCTGTTCTTAGACTTACTACAAAGTACAGTTTGCTGGTACAGGTTTTTCTGGACTCGGGAAGGGTGAAATCCCATTCTTCCAAGGGGAGTGCCCTTTCCATTTCTGGAAAAATTGATCATCGGTTAGCAAATCATTTCAAATAGGCAGAGTGTCCTGTTTCTGAATCTTTCTGAATGACAGAACAATAACTGCAACCCTCTGGGTATATACAGTACATAGTTGTTGTTATTAAGATGATGTATCTTTAGGGTGACCTTCAGTTTCCCCAGAATGAGGGGAATTTGGGGATGTGGCCACCATTGGTAAAACTGGGCAGTCCCAGGTAAACTGGGGCTGTTAACAGGTCACCCTTTGTGTCTTGTGGCTGGACATTATCTTTTTTTTAATTTTATTGACGTATAGTTGAGTTACAATGTTTCAGGTATATAGCCAAGTGATTCAGTTGTACATATATATATACACACACACATATATATATACACACAAATATATATACACAAATATATATATATACACACATATATATATCCTTTTCAGATTCTTTTCCATTATAGATTATTACAAGATATTAAATATAGCTCCCTGTGCTATACAGCAGGTCCTTGTTTATCTATTGCATGCCACCTTAAATGTCTCAGCAACTCATTGATTCATTCATTCCCGAAGAATTCAGTGAATGACCCCTGGGCACCTAACCAGCCCCAGGGTTCACAAGGTTAGATTGATTTCACATGCAGCATTTGCTGCCTAGAGTAACTACAAAGCCAGGGAGTGATTAAAACCTCTGAGAACTCATGTATCCACAAGGCTGGGAGTTAGGGAAAATAATTGCCACCAGGGAGAAGCAGAGGAAACCCCATGGCCACTGGACTCATAATGGCCAAAGCTGGGCCATGTACAGCCAGGAATGGAGGTGGTCCCAATGAAGAAAGAGCGTGGACAAAGGTACAGAGAATACTGACCAATCCGTCATCAGTTTTATTCCAAAACACCACTTTCCAACCCCTTCACACACTCTCCTATGGGACCCCCTTTTGTTGGACACTCAGAGACCCACGCACACTCTTCCAAGGGACTGTGGTGCTGTCAGAGGCATATGCAGGTGTGCACATGTGCTAGCAATGCCCTAGCAACATTGTACATCAATTGCATCCTTGCTGTGAACTAGGCTTTGGGGATTCAGAGAAGAGCAAGACCAAGTTTCTCCCTCAAGGAACCAGACATATGGAAGAGCCAACTGTAAACCAACAAGGAGGTGAATGAAGGAATGAGGTGAACTGGTCTCATTTGCAACAAAGGAAAACATGCCAAGTACTAGCAGGGAGAGTGATGAGGTGGGCAGGGCTATTTGGGTTGGAGGAACTGGGGACAGCTTCTCCGGGGAGAGCACATCTGAAGAGAGTCTGAAATGCAGAGAGGGAGTGAGGAAGCCCAGAACCGAGGGAAAGGGCTCTCCATGCAGAGGGACCGCTGTGCTAGGACCCTGAGTGAGAGTGAGCAGGGTGTGCTAGAAGTGAGGGTGCCTGGGAGCACATGAAAGTGGACTTAACCCAAGAGGAGGTTGAGGGGTCGTGGGAAGGGGATGCCACAGGGCAGAGGGGCTAGTCTTTGGAGGGTTTTAGGAGAGGAGTGACATGATTCTACTGCATGTTCAGATGACTACTCCGAGTGGAGAATGGACAGGATGGGGGCATCGTCCCAGGAGTTCAGGTGAGAAGGCACTGTGATCCAGACAAGAGTGTCCAAAGGAGAGTGTGGGCAGTGGAAGGAGTCAGAATAATCTTTGGAAGAATTTGTGTTGAGATAGCGTGTGGAAAAACAGAGGGCATCTCCAAGGCTTTTGTGATAAGCAATTGGTGGGAGACAGTGAAATGGGGGATTCCAGGGCAGGGACAGGTCTGGGATAAGGATGGAGGTCGAGGGCTCCACTCAAGTCATCCAGCTGATGCCCAGATGGAGACGCCCAGGGTCAAGTTGGCTTTGACTCTGGAGCTCATTGCAGAGATGGAGATGAAAGCAGGGAGTGGATCAGCTCCCGAGGACAGAAATCTTGCACAGTGAAGAGCCTGCCACCAAGCTTTGGTCCTTCCAGACTTTAGACATCAGGAAGAGAGAAGGTGGTGAGGAAACAGAAGCAAGAAGGAGCAGCTGGTGCCACCACATGAAACCAGGAGTGTGGTGTGCTGAGAAGCAAAGAAGAAGATAAAACTGCCTGGTTTTCAACCCAGACCCTCCAGCCATCAGTATGGGATCTCAAGTGAGATTTTTCTAATTCAGCCTACATAACTATACAAACTTCAAAATGTTATGAGCAACGAGCAGACACTGAACGTGAAGCACCGGAAAGGTACAGCGTGGACACCATGGCGGGATGTCTCTACACGGTGCAGGCAATTACGACAGTGTCCTGGTCCACCTTTCTTTACATCACCTGTATCTTCAGTTGATTGGGGGAGCTAAAGTATTATTCATCCTTGTGTCCCAGGTACCTGTTTCCCCACCCAGGTGGCCCACTTCTCCCATGTAGATTCAGCCTCAGGTTAGGCATTAAAATAATCTGCGGCAGGAAGCACACTGCTGTCTTCCATCAAAAATTCTTGGTGCTCTTGGAAATGACTGATCTTGCTTATCCCACTCTGTTGTATGTTTGGAGCCACCATATCCACGCTTTACTGAAACCTTAGGAAAGCATGTATTAGATGGGTTTCAAGGAGCTGTATTATTTTTCCTTCTGTGCTGCAATGAATTACCACCAACTTAGTGCCTTAAATTAACAGCACAAGTGTATTATCTTGCAGTTCTGCAGCTTAGAAATCCAGCATAGGTCTCCATGGGTGTAAATCAAGTTGCCAGCAGGGCTGTACTCTTTTCTGGAAGATCTGGGGGAAAATCTATTTTCATGCCGTTTGCTAGGCCACCCACATTTCTTGGCTCAGGGCCCCTTCCTCTGTAGTCAGAGCCAGCGATGGCCAGCCGAGTCCTTGTACGACATCCATCACTCTAACATGCTTGTCATCACATCTCTTCCTCAGACTCTCTTTTCTGCCTTCTCTTCCACTTTGAAGGACTCTTGTGATGACATCGGACTCACCTGGGTAATCCAAGATAATCCCCCCCACATCAAGGTCATCTGATTAACAACCTTAATTCCATCTGCAATATTTACTCTCCTTTGCCATGTACCAAGTATATTTACAGGTGGCAGGATTGGGATGTAGACATCTTCTGGTGGGCCTTATTCTTCCTACCACAATCTTGGACTTGTGTGCAAAACTTACTGGGTATGTGAGTTTGAAGTTATTTTTTCCTGGGAGAGAATCCATAGGTTTCATCAAATTTCAAAGGAGTTAGTGGCCCAAGGCAAAGGTTAGAACCACTGTTTGAACAAACACACAAAAGACACTTGTCCACACACCAGCAGGGTGGGAGTCCCCACCACTTATTTTATTAATCCTCAAACGCTTATCATCAATCAAACATTGACTGACAAAGCGAACCAGAGTCCGAGCTTTCCTTTCCCTTCTGCAGCAGAGGCAAGACTCCATCTTTTCCCAGATCAAGTATCATTGCCATATTACCACCTACCTTATATTTTCTTTAGAACTTCCTGTAATGACAAAGATTAAGACAAACAAATCACACTGTATGTATTGGGTTTTATGTGGCTTTGAAACCAGAAACTTGTCAACTGACAAGCCATCCTCTCTGTTTTCACATAGTCATTTTATGTGCATGTCCATGGCTCTCCACAAACCCTAGACTTATTTATTAAATGTATAATGCTTATCTTGAGACTCCAAAGGGAGGAACTGAGAATAGAACATGTTAATTTTGGCAATTCTCTGGGTAAATCCTGTACTGGTCAGAGACAATGGAACCCTATTGTACACCCAGTGGCCTTTCTCACCTCCAATCTGCCATCAGCCTCTTATCTACTCAAAGATAAAACAAATCAGATCAAAGTTGAATGCATTAAGGATTTGTTGACTAAAAGGCTATTGTATTATCTAAATCAAGTGACACACAATAGGTCTATATAATGGGGAAGAAAATAGAAATGAAGGCAAGTGGCATCTAATTGGGGAAACGTACACTTTTATCCCCAATATCATCCAGTTCCCAAATCCTCACTCACAGACTCATAAACTAGTGGAACCGAGAGCAAGTTTAGAGATGAGTAAAATTTATACTCTCACAATTTACCACTGTGTAAATTGAGCCATGCAGAAGCTCCACAATTCTTTCAAATTCACAGGAAAATTACTATGTTTAAGTTCTTTCTGATAGACAGCCTTGTCACTTAGCTGCTTCTACTGTCCCACTGCGAGGATGTTATCAGTAACTTCCTTGCATCCTGACTCATCTGGGTTTGTTTGTAGCCATACAACCCACATTCAGTGTAACGGGGGTAAGTCAGAAAAATGTCCCTATTGAAGAGCTATTTCTGGTGGAGTCCCGGATCTTTGAGTCTTATTCATGACATAGATGCATAACATTGTTGTTGATTTATACAGATAATTCACTCTGAGGGAAGGAAAAAGAATCAGCTCCCCTCCGTGCTGCCAAATACAAATATACAGATTGTGATGGAAACCACCGGACTTACACTTGGGAAGATGAAGCAGTCATTGGTCATGATATTCGAAGGTGACAGGCAAACAAACTATTGTTGGGCTTGTGAAGTTTCCGGATGAAAGTTTATGTGCTTAAGAGAATCCATCTCTGCTCGTGCAGCCCTGGGTGATTTTGCCCCCGTCACCAAAGGAGACCCCTGGGACTGACGGTCGGCCGCACCCATAATGAGGTACTTCATCCCAGAGCAGCTGCCATCTCACCTGTTTGCCAGTTCATCCGCAGGCCTGAGAAATTCTCCAATTTAGCAAGCAAACTTAAGTCATTATTAGAAATGACAGGGAAACCTGATGAAATTGTACTTTCAATTGGAAAACAAAATTGCAATCAGACCAACATGATTTCCTCATGGTCTGACCGTGCTAATGCCAGCCGAGACATGGGCAAATGTATTTAAAAGTCATAATGGAGCATTACCATGCGATCTCCTTTCACTGGCCCTTATTAATATAAAACTTCAATTTGCATGTAAATGTGGTCAACTTTCATATCATCAAAATACATGAGGCCTGGGAAAGTAATGAATTGAAGTTGGATGCAGCAATTACTGACGTTTATAAAGAATTTTAAAGAGGTCAGTCTAGCCTTGGCTGAGAAAATGAGGAAATCAACAGGGAATATTGTCAATATAGCAACCAGGGGACTTGGAGTCAGTCCCAGGTGCTGGGAGTGAGATGATGATTAATAGAGTGGGACGGAGGCGTCTCTCACCCAGAAGGGCTCGGCTAGACCCCCGGCCAGCGCGATGCGGCTTGAAAGGTTCTTGCTGGTCCTCTCTCCAGCCGCCTTGCGGTGCGATCCAGAGGGAATAAAGTAGCAAGTGTTTATGCGGGAGAGCAAGGCTGAAAGTTTAATTGGACTCGCTCTGCTTTCAGCCCCCTTCAGTAGCTGATGTGCAGTTTAACCTTTCTCCCCACCTCGGACACTCCAGAGCCTCGGGGATTTTAATAAGGCCCCCGCATGACGGCTGCACTAAACATTGACTTTGTTGCTAAATTGAGTTAAACTGCCTTAGTGTGTTGTAGTGGCAATTTATAAGTTACTTGATTTTTTTTAAGAGGAAATATTTATCCAGGTCGCATATTTCATAAATCCTCAACCACGTGGAGTGATTTGGGGAGATTTTCTTTGCCTATTGCTACAAGCAAGTTAACAGGCAACATCCTTTTAAACATGCCCAGAAAAATAAACGCAAAGATAGACGTACTGCTCTAATTTTTGAGTATTTTATTGCATGTAAAGCAGGGTCAGGGTATCTCCTCTGAATGTGCCAGCCATGTGTGTACAATGTGACATGACCAGTCAGGGCCTCTCACGGTTTCCAAGAAGGACAGAAATCACATGGCCTCTTGCAGAAAAGAGGCAGAAGTGGAGACCCAGCCGGGCACGCAGTCTCAGTGGGCCACATGCAAGGCTGCAGTGTTTGCAATTTTCCATGTGTTGTTTACACTTTGCATCTCTTCCCTTTTTCAAGATTTTAGAGGCTTCTATGAACCTATTATAAATGCAGCCACCTCAGAATTACAGAGACATTTACGAAATCAATATGTGTAACAGCTACTTTTACCAATTGCTTAGTTTAAGGGAAATCCCATGTCTGGCCCATCCTGTGCCTGGTTTGGTGGCTTTTTTGCTATTGGGCAGATGTAATCTCTCTTGCACCAAAGTCCTCACTTGACATTTTGTCGTCTCCATGGACATTTTTTCTTTTTTGGCTTTTTATTATTTATTCCTTCCTGAGAGTGTGCATAAATATGGCTGCTCAGCCGCCTTTAGAGCTACAATACAAATATATAATTGCACTGACATATGCATCTGCCATCCTGAAAACCTAGAGTCCAGACACCGTGGCCATCATTGTTGGGAGCTGGCAAATGTAAGTCTTTGAACAGAGAGTCTGCATTTGCAATGACGTAATCATCATCATTTACCCCCCTTTAACTACCGGTAGTATTTTAAATACTTACAAGAAAGCGCTTTCCTTCTAGTTAATAAGCAAAGTTCCTCTTTCCCAAGAGCTGTTGTAAATAGATGAAGTCAGGGACATTTATTGAGCAGGGAAAAGAGCAGCCAGGTACTGGGAGCATCCTTCAAGACTGGACTTTGGATGCACATGTCCCATAAGAGTTAACAATTTCCTAAGGCTTTAAAATTAAATATATATTCTTCCCACACATGTTATCTCCTTTATGAACTATATCTTACTGCATTTTATATTTTTTATTGAGATGTAATTGACACGTAACAGTGTGTAAGTTTAAGATGTACAATGCATTGATGTCATACATTTATACATTGCAATACAGTTACCACTGCAGTGCTAGATAACCTCTCTACCATGTCACCTAATTATCATTTCTTTTTCTGTGGTGAGAACAATTAAGATCTAGTCTCTTTGCAACTTTGAAGTTTCTTAAGGCAGTATCATTGACTATAATCATTATGCTGTGCGTTAGCTTTCCAGAACTAGTTGCAAGTTTGTATCCTTAAATATTATCTTCTCACTTCCAGCCCTCAGCCCCTGGTAACCACCATTTTGCTCTCTGTATTTATGAGTTTGGCTCTTTTAGATTCCACCTATTAGTGAAATCATACAATATTTGTCTTTCTCTGTCTGACTTATCTCACTTAGCATAATACCCTCAAGGTCCATCTATACTTTGGCAGATGGCAAAACTTCATTCTTTTTTATGGCTGAGTAGTAGTCCAGTGTGTGTGTGTGTGTGTGTGTGTGTGTGTGTGTGTGTGTGTGTGTGTGTGTGTGTGTGTGTGTGTGTGTTCCATTTTTACTCTTTTAAGGAATCTCAGTAGTGTTTTCCATAGTGGCTGCACCAATTTACTTTCCCACTAACTGTGGGTTATTTACATTTTTTTGTATATTGAGTTGTATGAGCCGTTTATAAACTCTGGATATTAACCCTTTGTCAGTCATATCATTTGCAAATATTTTGTCCCATTTAGTATATGCTGTCTTTTCATTTTGTCAGTGGTTTATTTTGCTGTGCAAAAAGATTTAAGTTTAATTGTGTCCTATTTGTTTATTTTTGCTTTTGTTTCCTTTGCCTTAGGCAACAGATCCAAAAAAATACTGCTACAAATTATGTAAAAGTGTTCTGTCTATGTTTTCTTCTAAGAGTTTTATGGTGTCCAGCCTTATATTTACATCTTTAGTCTATTTTGAGTTTATTTTTGTATATGATGTGAGAAAATGTTCTAATTTTGTTATTTTACATGTAGCTGTCCAGTTTTACCAGCACCACTCATTGAAGAGACTGTCTTTTCCTCATTGCATATCTTTGACTCTTTTGTCATAGATTTATTGACCTTAAGTTTGTAGGTTTATTTCTGGGCTCTCTATTATGTTCCATTGCTCTATTTGTCTATTTTTGTGCCAGTACTGTACTGCTTTGATTACTGTAGCTTTGTAGTATAGTCTGAAGTCAGGGAGTGCAATTCCTCCAACTCTGTTCTTCCTCAAGATTGTTTTGGCTTTTCAGGGTCTTTTGTATTTCCATACAAATTTTAAAATCCTTTGATCTAGTTCTGTGAAAACTGCCATTGGTATTTTGATAGAGATTACATTGAATCTGTAGACTGCATTGACCATCTGTAGTATGGTCATTTTAGCAATAGTAATTCTTCCAATCAATGAACATGGTATGTCTTTCCATCTGTTAGTGTTGTCTTCAATTTCTCTCATCAGTGTCTTATAGATCTCTGAGTACAGGTCTTTCACCTCCTAGTATTTTATTCTTTTTGATGCAATTGTAAATGGAATTGTCTCTCTTTAATGTCTCTTTCTTTTGGTTTCTGATAATTTGTTGTTAGTGTATAGAAATGCAACAGATTTCCATTTATTAATTTTGTATCCTGCTACTTTACTGAATTTATTGATGAGCTCTAGTAGCTTGTTGGTAGCATTTTTTAGGATTTTCTATGTATAGAACCATGTCATCTGCAAACAGTAATAGTTTTACTTCTTCCCTTCTAATCTGGATTCTGTTTATTTCTTTTTCTTCTCTGATTGCTGTGGCTAGGACTTCCAATAATATGTTGAATAAAAGTGGCAAAAGCAGTCATCCTTGATGACTTGATGATCATATAGTTTTTATTCTTCAGTTTGTTAATGTGGTGTATTACAGTGATTGATTTGCATGTACAGGAAGTCTCCTACATACTAACCTTCAAGTTGCAAACTTTCAAACATGTGAACATGTGTCCATCAATGTCAGGCATGAGTGAAATTGCAGCTTGCCCTCTATCTCCTATTGCTGATGATCTGTTAGCTCTCTTGGACTTACAAACAAATTGGACTTACAAATGCAGTCTTGGAATGGAACTTACAAATACACTCTTCGGATGGAACTCATTCATATGTAGGGGACTTACTGTATTGAACCATCCTTGCATCTCTGGGATGACTCCCACTTGATCATGGTGTGATCCCTTTCATGTATCATTGGATTCAGCTTGTTAATATTTTGTTGAGGATTTCTGCATTTATGTTTATCAATGATATTGGCCTGTGATTTTCTCTTTTTGTAATATCTTTGTCTGATTTTGGTATCAGGGTGATCTTGGCCTCATAGAATGAATTTGGAAGAGTTCCTTCCTCTGAAATTTTTTGGAACAGTTTGAGAAGAATAGGTGTTAACTTTTCTCTAAATGTTTGGTAGAACTCACCTGTGAAGCCATCAGGTCCTGGGGTTTTGTTTGTGGAGAGTTTTGAAATTACTGATTCAGTTTCAGTACTGGTAATGGGCCCATTCACAATTTCTATTTCTTCCTGGTTCATTCTTGGGAGAATGTACATTTCTAGGTATTTGTCCATTTCTTCTAGGTTGTCCATTTCATTGACATATATTTGTTTGTAGTAATCTTTTATGATCCTTCGTATCTGTGATATTGGTTGTAATTTAGCCTTTTTCATTTCTGATTTTGTTGATTTGAGCCCTCTCTACTTATTGATGAGTCTGGCCAAAGGTTTATCAATTTTGTTTATATTTTTAAAGAACCAGCTCTTAATTTCATTGATCTTTTCAATTTTTTTAAAGTATCGATTTCACTTATTTCTGCTTTATGATTTCTTTCCTTCTACTACCTTTGGTTTTGTTTGTTCTTATTTCTCTAGCTCCATTAGGTGTAAGGTTAATTTGTTTATTTGAGATTTTTCTTGTTTCTTGAGGTAAACCACTCTCATCTCATCACTAGTGCCATATGCTCCAGGGGTTCCCCCTATGTGGGCTGCACGTGTACTTCTGTTGTGGTAGGTTGACCACTGTGGGTGGTCTGATAGGCTTGTCAAGCCCCAGGTCAGGTTGGTTGTCAGGCCCTGCCTTGTGTGGAGGCTTCTGGCCACTGGTTGGAGGGGCCAGGTCACAGATGGCTGGCTGTAGAAACCCAGGGGACCTGGGGCTAGTGCTGGATCACTGGTGGGTGGAGTTGGGGTTCAAAAAATCCTTGAACTGGTGCCCACCCACCAATGGGTGAAGCCAGGTCCTGTGTCTAGTGCTGGTCCACTAATGGGCATAGCTGGGTCCAGGGGTCTGGCTACAGGGAACAAGGGTCCCAGAACTAGAATTGAATCACCAGTGGGTAGATCCAGTTCCGACACAGCTGGCTGCACTGTCCAGGGTGTCCTGAAGCTGATGGTGGCCTGCTGGTAGGTGGAATGGGTCCTGCCACAGCAGGCTGTAAGGCTATGGTTTTCTTGAGGCTGGTGTCCACCTTCTGGAGGGTGAGCCTGGTCCAGAGGCTGAAGTAGGGTGGTTGGGGCAGCAGCCCAGGGCATTCTGGGGCTGGTGCCTATCCACTGGTGGGTGGAGCTGGGTCCTGGTGTCTCTGGCTGCAGAGCTTTGGGGATCCCAGGTCTAGAGTCTGTGCACTAGGCCCTCTGGTGGGCAAGGCAGTATCCAGGGGTGGCTGTGAACTCCGGGGGTCTTAAGGAAGGCTTTCTGCTGGTGGGTGGGGCTGTGTCTCTGCCCAGTTGATTGCTTGGCCAGTACTGGTTCCTACAGTCTGGTGGACATGGGCAGGTCTGAGTCCTGAAGCTAGTAAGCTAGGAAGGGGGAAGATTCCAAAATGGCTCTTGTCAGCACCAGCATCCAGGTAGTAGAAGGAGTTCCCCAAATGGCTGCTGCCAGTGCCTGTGTCCCCAGGGTGACCTGCAGTATCTCCTGTCTCTCCAGGAGGCTACAAGAGCAGCAGGGGGTCTGACGCAAGCTTCTATCAAATTACTGCTTCTGCCCTGGGTTGCAGAGTGGGTGAGATTTTGTGTGCACCCGTTAGGAGAGGAGTCTGTGTCCCACAGCCCTCTGGGTCTCCCAAAAGTAGCCCCACTGGCCCTCAAGGCCAGCGTTCTCGGGGTTTGCCCTCCGGGCACAGGAACCCGGGGCTGGGAGGCCTGAGGTGGGGCTCAGACCCCTCACTCCCTGGGGAGAACCTCTGCAATGTAATTATTCTCCTGTTTGTGGGTCTTGACTATACCACGACTCTGTCCCTTATAGTTCTTTCTTTACACCTTTAGTTGTAGAAGATCTTTTCTGGTAGGTTCTGGTCTTTTCCATTGATAGATGTTCTGTGAATAGTTGTAATTTTGATGTGAGAGGAGGTGAGCTCAGGGTCTTTCTACTCCACCATCCTGTCTTGCCTTCCTGATAACAGTCAACCTAACAATAAAGGCCGCTTAAATGCCTCACTGTTCCTTCAAATCTCACTGCCTCGCCCAACCCAGCCCCCACCTGAGAGCTTCTGGACAGTCAGGAATCCTGCCCGCCCTTGAATAAAATTAATTTGATTTTAAAGTGTAGAAAATGTAGGGGCTTCCCTGGTGGCGCAGTGGTTGAGAGTCCGCCTGCCGATTCAGGGGACACGGGTTTGTGCCCCAGTCCGGGAAGATCCCACATGCCGCGGAGAGGCTGGGTCTGTGAGCCATGGCCGCTGGGCCTGCGCGTCCGGAGCCTGTGCTCCGCAACGGGAGAGGCCACAACAGTGAGAGGCCTGCGTACCGCAATAAATAAATAAATAAATAAATGTAGAAAATGTAATTAAAAATAAATTAACTATTTTAAAATGTAGAAAGTGTCTGCCTTCCTTAGGCTGTGTGATGTTTACTGTTTTTCTTGTCTGGTTGACTTTCCTTTTCCACATTGATTGATATAGTGTATAAATTTAGGACTCGTAAAATCATTTTTTCTACACAGAAGAATTCATGGCTGATGCTTAAAGATCAATTAGAAAAGGAAAATCTAATCATTGGGAGAATCAGATCGATCTGGAAAATCATTGGATTTCTGTAATTCTATTTTTTTCTCTTCTCTAAAAAAAGAAATCTAATTCTTACTACTATTAACTGAAACCAATCAATCAATCAGTTGTACTGTTATAAGAAAGTAAACAAATGTATTCTGCTTAAAATCATTCCTTATGTTTTTAAATCATGCTCAGTTACAAACTTTAAAACCTTGCCCATACTTGTAGCATAGTATTTCACCTTTTATTTCTTAATGGTCTCTCCACTGCTCCAGTGCATCTAGAAATCACTGTGCTCTCCATATACCAAGAAGAAGGTAGCATACTGCCACGTTATAGCTATGTCACAGCAGAAGATGAAGGAGTCACAGCTGGGCATTTTCTGATGTTTCTGTTAGGTACACAGCATAAAATATTCCCTGAAAATGGTTTTAAAATGTCTTTCTACTAAATGTATATTAATTAGGTCCACAAGTCCAGCTCCATATTCAGACCCCTTGCAGCCTGGTACTCTGTGATCTCAAGGAACTAATCAAGGCAGTGCCCATTCATTGAAAAAAGAAGTATAAATTCAATTCTTATTTTTAAATGAATGGATAAATAACCAAAATTTATCCAAAGCCAAATTGAACTTTGGCAAGGTAATCTGCCCATTTGATTCTAAAGCTTAGTATTAGAAATAAGAAATTTCTCACATTGTTTTTCTCAGGACTTCATAATTCAAGTTTATATAAATATACAGTTGAAGAATTGTATTTCCTCTAATATTGTCACTAGAAAAAGTTGTTGAATTTCATGCTGGGATTTAACATGGGATATTCTTAAGTGACCGAAGTTCTATTGTCATTATCATCTTATATTTCTGATTACTGGGTCCTTCTCCTTTTACCTCATTTATTCACAGATTTACCTTAGTTCTTGTTCTGTGAGGGGACAAGTGCCAGAAGACCTTCTGAGTTCTAGCTTCAAAGGAGAGACCACACACTCAGGAGCTGGAGCAGAAAGCTGACTTTATTACATAAGTAGGGGGGGTGATATGCCTCTCAGACACAGGACACCTGAGCAAAGTCGACTGATATCTTCATGGTATAGGGCTCGGGGGTTGGAGCATTAACAGGGGCTGAAGGGAGAGGGTCCCCCAATGATTTAACTGGTGCTCAGAGGTGAGTTTATTGGAGCAAGGCTCTTCCCAGTTGGCTGACTTCCAGAAGTACGAAGGTGCTACTGGTGGTTTGGCTTTTGGAAGCGTACGTACTGGTGCCAATTCATCAACAGTTGATCACAAGGTTTAAACAGAATCTGGGGGACCATAGTAGGGCTGTGTATCTGGGGCGGTGGCACCTCTGTTTACCATACTACAAAAGCACATCTCTTCCATGGAGTGCTAAAGTGACCACCAAGAATTGTCCAAATCTCCACCAGTGTTATGTTTTTTCCTGAAGATGATATTCCATTTGAAATAGTGTGAGTTTCAGTTTATGTGCCCATCAGCCTAATTTTACCCTTGTTTGGCCTTTGAATCATTTGTTGAAGTATCTGATAGAGCAGTAGCTGTACAGAAGTATTCATCAGATATTAAAATACTGTAAATATTATAATAAGGGGGAGATTTGGGTGTTAATCCTGGTATAGTATGTAGTGGTAGCAATGGCTTAAATTACGCTTGGGTTGGCCAAGAGGAAATCCAAGACTGAAGTATTATCCCTAACTACTTGGGCTGAAGAGTGTAAACTAGTTTGCTATCTGAGCCAAAGTGAAAGGTGCATTTTTGACGGCCACCTCACTTTGTGCAGCTCCTATCAATGGGATCATTCTTTCCAGGGGTCAGTCCCCTGATTACACACCCAGGTTACCTGTACACGCAGGGATTCTTTTCTCTCTGGAGACTCTGTTTAGAGAGACACAGTCCACCAAGGGTAACTGAGAGTCATACAGTTGCAATGATCTCTTAGTCCCACAGAAAACATCCAAGATTTCTCTCAATATTTTGTGCTAGCAATTTCTGGAGAGTCAATTTGTAGAGTGAAGTTGGTGACTGTCCTATAAAGTCTAAATAAGCAGCTGATTGACAGTAGTCAGTGAAGCATGAGAGATTAGAACAGAAGCAAATTTACCCTAAACCACTAAAGAGGAAAAATATGACCCCAAATACAGAAGAAAGTATGCAAAGGGGAGTAAAATAATCAGACGAGATGGCTTCTAAGCAGCAGAAATGTATTGCTCAGTTCTGGAAGATGGAGTCTGAGATCAGGATGCCAGCAGGGTCAGGGGAGGGCTCTCCTCTGGGTTGTAGACTTCTTGTATTTTCACATGGTGGAAAGGGCAGGGGAGCCCTGTGAGGTGTCTTCTAAAAGGGTACTAATCCCATTCATGGAGGGATCCACCCTCATGACCTAATCACTTTCCAAAGGCCCCATCTCCTAATACAATCACTTTGGGATTTCAACATATATATAAATTTGGGAGGGAGACACAGATATTTAGATCATAGCATCTGTATTCCTTGGCTCATGGCCCCTTCCGTCTTTAAAGCCAGCAATCTCATCTCCAACCTCTTCTTCTGTCCCATCTCCTTCTCTGAGTCTCACCATCCTGCTTTCCTCTTTCACTTATAAGGACCCTTGTGACTATATCCAGCCCACTCGGATAACCCAGGATGTCCAGGTTATTCGATTAGCAGCCTTAATTCCATCTGCAACCTAATCCCTTTTGCCACGTGACATAACATTTTCACGTTTCCAAGTATTAGAATGTAGATGTCTTTGGGGGCCATTATTCTGTCTACCATCCCCTGAAGTAAACTCCAACTTCCTAATTTACCATCCTCTACCTCCTCAGGAGTCAGAGAGATAAAATCCTCATAAACTTATACTATTGAGGAGAAGATTGAGTTATTTGGGATCATTAGAGTCTTCTCCTAGTACATTCTATATGATCATAGGGATTTTGTCAGTTAGGTATAAAGGAAAATTTGAAAGTGAGGTCATTATACAATGTCAATATCCTAATTGCAGTTTGGTTTCAAAAACATCCCTTTACCCCTGGGTTAGGCACCCACCTCCATGCATAAGCAAAGCATCCACTGAGTTGTCAGTTGATATCACCATGATGAGAGCAATGCAGAGTAGTGGCTCTAAAATGCCATAAGACCAAGTGGGAGCAGAATTGTTCTCTGTCTAATTCACCAGGGATCTCCAAGTGTCTAGTACAGTGCTTGGCACATAGCAGGAGCTCAGTAAATATTGGTTAACTACACAAAGGAGTATCAGCTGGGGGAAGAGTGCTGGATTGGGTACTAACTCTGTGACCACAGATAAGTTATTGAACTCTCTGTGCCATAGTGTCTCATCTAAAAGCTAGGGATAATAAAAGAGTACTTGCACATACAAATGAGTTAGTCATGTAAAGTTCTTGGTGCAATGGAAGTGCCCAGGACTGCTTGCTCTTACAGTTCTCCATGTGGATGTCAGCTCCTGATGGGCAGGGCAGGAGAATCTGCTACTTTCATCCACTACTGCATCCCCAGTGTCAAGACCAATGTCTAACACATTGTACGCAATCCATAAACACTTGTGAATGAATAACGTTGCATATTATTAAAATACCCTCCTTTGTCTATGATTAAAGAAGTCCTCAGCTGATGTCCTAATTTAAAAAGAGCTCAATTTTTCAGAGAGAAAGCTAGTTTTACCCCTTACAAGTCTGAAACCTCATTATTTGCTCAATAAAAATAATGTTTGCTTAATTTTGCCTTATGTTTCTGGTATCTTCTGTAAAAGTGGTAGATGTTATCTCTGAAATAATGTTTTATTTACAAAAGAAAAATAAAATACTTTACAAATGCATATGCCTATGTTTTCTGTTCCTCTAATATGAATTTGCATTAAAATAGTTAGATGTGTTTTTTAAATGTTAGTTTATTTATAATACTTCCCTAATGTCTGGACTTAATCTTTAGAATCCTCATTATTCTACAAACAAAAGTGTTGCGACCAACTTAGTCCAGACAGTATGGCTAGTTAACATCTGGGGTAATATTACCTGGGTCTCTAGATTTGTAGTAATAAATTTGAAGGAGATGGCCATGAAGAACCTCTTTATGACTGTGCTACACTCTAGCAAATTAATATTATTACGGTCTTTTGTTAGTGCTATTTCTGTTTGTGTCTAGAATACTACAAAAATCTCTCACTGTTTGTATAGGGCAGATCTTCCCTAAACCAAAAAATTGTCACAAGATTCAAGAAGAATTTGAAGATAGCTTGCTGGAGTGCACTCATTTAAATGAGAAACATCCATACATCTCTGGAGAACCTACACCAGAATGGGTGTCTGTGGCCCACAGGTGCTTTGTATGAATTTACTTATTATTACGTCTTGTTGATCTACAACCATGCTTGGCAAACATCAATTACTTAATTATCAGGGTTAGCTTGTTAAAATGTGCTTTTTTTTTTTTTTAACACATGTAAGTAAGCAATGAGATTTCAAGCTTTTGAGCACAGAGTGACTGCTACACCTCCTTATAAGATCAGGCATTCTTCCTTCGTTGCACTTGTAGTAATTGTAATTATGTGCTTATTTTGCACTCAGCTTTTGAAATAATTCTTTTGGTAAAGAGTCATTAATTCCCTACCAGGTTCCAATTGCTGTGCAAGTAATCAAATATTTGGTAGTAGCTAAACAGGCAAACTCTGCCCCCAGGACATTTAGATTCTAGTGAGAGAGACAGAGAACAAGCCCATGAGGCAGCCAACCCAGATGCCAATGTGCCTTGTGAGGAGTGCTGAGGACAACGCAGCCAGGGTGTAGAGATGGCCTAGCCACGGGAGCCAGTTCAGGTGGGCAGCTCCTGGGAGCTACGCTGGGGCTCGGCGCTGGGATGGAGAAGGAGCTTGCCTTGCCCAGAAGAGGCAAGGTGGTGAGGTGGGACGTGGCAGGAGGAGGCTGCTCTGGGCTGGAGGGCCAAGGGTGTCACAGGGGAGACAGCAGTCACACCTCCCATGGTGGTCACACCTCCCATGCTCTGCAGGTCACAGCAGGGAGACGGACTTAATCCAAAATGCAAAAGAAACGCAAATGTGGGAGCATCATGGTCTGACAGATGTTTTATGTATGAGAGGAGATCGCGGGGCTTGATGTGAACACAGGAAGTGTAGTTAAGAGGTTGTTCCCTGATTTAAATGAGATGTTACTCTGATCAATGGTGGTGGCAACACAACAGAGAGGTGTAATGAACGTGGGTGGGGAGGAAGGGGGAGGACCAACGGTTCTGGCTTGAGTTCCCGGGGCAGTGGTGGTGCTATTTACTGGAGCAGCTGTAAAAATGGGCCTCCTCACTATGGCTCTACCCAGTGGGGGCAGAACAATCACTGCTATATTGACTTCCGTTGAGTTTTGCCTTGAATTTATAGACTTGTTTGTCATGATGCAAGGATGGTTGTTTTTTGCATTATAAAATTTAATACAATCTACTTATACCATACTTTACAATTTGAACAATCAACTATATCCAAAAGTGTTTAAATGTGCCACTAAAATGACCCATTTATTTAAACATTATCCATATACTTTGGAGCATTAGAAGATATCAACGTATCTTTATTCATATGATCATATGAATCTTTATTCATATGATTCATATGTAAATCTTTATTCATATGATTCATATGTAAAGATATCAACGTATCTTTATTCATATGATTCATATGTAAAGAGAGTCAGAGTTTCTATTTCTAGATTGAAGATAATTTATTAAATTAAATGAATTAATTCATGTCATTCCAATAGTTTCAGGTTATTGATAACATTCTCAATTATTTCAAGTTTCTGATAGAATTAGTGCTACCGTTTTCTAATAATAGTGGGACAGCAGAGAGACATATTTTCCATATGGTTTTCTTTGGAGGGAGTTCCTGGTTGCTAAAACCCACATTCCGGATGATCACTTATTTTAGCCTATTGTATGCCAAGTGCTGTACATACCACAGGGTTGAATGGAATTCTGCCCCCTGACCCATGATGAAGCAGAGGTTTAGAGAGGCAAAAAGCTTGTTGGAGACCCCACTGGTCACCTCAGGTCAGCTGGATGGGTGTCCTGGAAACATTTGTTTGTCTGCTGCTTCCCCCCAACTCGGCTCTTCTAGAAACTGACAACCACCCTATCCACCTAAGCTCCCTCCCCACAACACCCCTACTCCTGGGGGAGCAGTAAACAAACAAATGTCCTGCACATTGGCCGCTGATCAACCAAAGGGCTGACGCCTGGACACCAGATCATGTATCCCTTTGGTTACTAGGTGGTGAGGAGGTCTGGGGCTTTGGAGGTCCCACTGGCTGAGGTGTGACATCCCGGGCCTCATGGCAGTTGCTATCTGCCAACTGTCATAGAAGTGCTTCCAAAATTTAAGTACCAGTGTGTGCTGGCCAGGGCCCACCTGCACCCCAACCAGGAGGATGCCCCTCTGCAATGGTGAGTGAGGGGCTCAGAGGGAAGCCTGGCACAGGTCAGCTCCTTCCCTGGCTGGATGCTTGACTCAAGCTGGCCAGTCAGAACCCTTCCCTCGGGATCTGTAAGCAGAAATGAGAGTGGTTCTCCCACTGGCTTCACAGAGTGGGTGGCAGCCAGCATAAAGAACAGGACGGGGCTCATGCCTCCAAATTGAAAGAAATAAATAATAAAACTTAAAAATAATAACTAAAATTTAAAAAGCACACGTCTCAAAAATAAAACCATTATTTAACAGCCAGAAATAATTTATTTTGCTTAATAATATTATGTAACTTCTGGGTTTAGATATGGTCTGTTCAAGGGTTTATTTTCTTTTCCTACCTGATACTAGTGACCTATTTTTAAATATTTTTATACTTCCCTCTATATGAGTGGAAGCCCTGAGGATCACCTCATCGTACAGATGAGGAAACTTAGGTCACATATGCTACCTGCATTTTTATTTTTCCATGGACATCAAACATTTAACGACTGATGTTCCCAGATGGTTTCCGCCTGTGTTAAGGACAGATCGCTACACAGGGTCGGCCTGGGCATGGCAGGGGATACCCCAGACCCTCCCTTTGGAGGAACTTGTTCATACTGGCCTGGAGGAAGAGGGCCTTATCCTGTGCCTTGGAGGTAGAATCTATCGTTTCTTTTTTTTCTTTTTTGAGTTTTCCAGTTTTATGCCCCCTGCCTCCCAGGATACCTGCTTTGCAGAGCAGATGTTTCAGCCAGAAAGAGTGTGAACATGCCCAGCTGCCTTGTGGGCCTCAGAAAGGAAAGTAGGGCAGCAGTGAGAGGAGGCGGCCTTGGTTAAGGCAGGCAGGAATGGCTTGTCGTTGAACTAGCTTCTGGCAAACATCTGCGAGTCTGATATCGATCTGGGGAACCTCGGCTGCCCCCCTCCCTGCCAAGCACAGGGTCATTAGGTCAGAATCACACCCGAGGAACGTGTTCCCCCCAGACGGGAGCCCAACTTCAACCATCACTCTCTCTTTCTCCCCAGAGTTTTCCTGGGCTAAGTGATTTTGAAGATTTCTCAAAGACCTTTTCTTCCTTAGTTTTTCATCACTCCTGTGCATCTGCTCTCAGGACACCGTAGTATCTGCTTAGCTGAGAGAGGAAAAGAAAGTTAGTCAAGGGTCGTGATGACTCTCCCTGATTATTTAAAGACCTCTGGATGGAAAGAAGAAATAGATTTTTTTATGACAGAAAGAAGACCAACGGGTGGCTTTTTAATTGCCCCTTCTTGTATGTATATCAGTAATAGATGAAAGTTATAAAAAGGCATATTTTGCTGGATAAAAGGAAGACAACATTTGATGGTTCCATAATTAGGCTAAAAGAAAATAAGCTGAGTGGCCAAGGGGACTGGAAAGTTTCCAGTAGGTGTTGGGTGACCGTCTGTCAGAGGAATGGTACAGGGACTCCTCCATCGGATGGAATATTGGACTGGGTGATGCCCGTAGGGGATCCTAGGATCCTCCACCCATACCTGTCTTCAGGGCTGAGGCATCTATCCCCATGGGATGCTGGGAATATCCCTTGCTAACAAACAGCTTAGAGGATTGCCTGCCCCAAGGTCTCGCCCCTTCCAGGGGCCGCCAATCACCTGCCGTGAAAGAAGACAAGACCCAGCTGCTCGGAGGAGTCTGAGGGTCATCCAGCTCCAGCACCGGTGAGACCTCGTCTTGCACCACAGAGCAGGTCACTTCTCCCCACACCGTCCTGTCTCCTCTTTCCCTACTGACCCGGCCCCCAGCTCACCCCAGCAAACAACTGCGCACAACTCCGCCGGCCCTGGCTCTCCAAGGATCCCAGGCTGAGATGGCCCCTCCTGACACTTAGCTACCTGTGGGTGTTTATAATCTTACCGTTTCTTCTTTCTAAGTGAGGAACACTTATAGGTAAGTCACAACTTATTTCTCACCCCTTGGCTGTTTCAGGTGTGTGAGCACAGAGCAGGTGACGGTCACTGCCGTCCTCACGTCCACACATTGCGTGTCCACGTTCTCAGGGGCTGCTGGGGAGCCACAGGAGACTCACCTGGATTAAGCCGGCAGGTGAGAAGCTCAAGTCAGTGCAGGTAGCACCGCAGTCTTACAAAGGCTGGAGCCAATTTGGAAAGGACCATGTTCTCCTCAGACCAATGGCTTCCTGAATTCCAGCCACCACGATGTAGATGGGTCTACAGACAACACTCCTCCACCTGGAGGATGAGGACGGTGGCTCTGGACGTGCGTCAGTTAGGTCGTTTAGCTAAAACTTGACACTAATGAGACCACAATGCAGACCTGGGCCCCTTATGGCCAATTAACTCTGAGCAAAGGGAAAAACTCCATTCCCTGCTCAAAAGCTACCCTCTTCAACACAGTTAGCGATTCCATAAATGTGTGATGCTGACCCCAAAGGGGAACAGAGGGAAAGAGCAGGGAAGCATCAATGCTCGACGCCGTCCCAGCTTGGGAAAGCAGCTGACAGCCCACAAGCTTTGTCTGCAGGTTGGGGTTGCCTCGCGGTCGGAATGACAGATGGAAATCTCCTGAGCCGGAGACAAAAGTTTTGTTTTGTCAGGTCCAGGTATTTCAGTAAGAAGCGGCTTTGGAGATGATGTTTCTAAACCTTTGGCTTTCTTGAGCCACTGATTTCACTGCTTTGTTGGCTACCCAAGATGTAAACAGGGGCTTTTGGATGAAATTTTGCTTTTATCCACCTATCATTAAACAGACCCAGATTACTCTTAGATTTAGAAGGAACCACAAAGGTCACGGCCTTCAGCGAACCCACCCAGGCTTAATTTGCCTGGAGGTAGGCAGCTGCCCACTCTATTCTCAGACAGGAAGGCAGGGCCTCCCATCCTGGAGAAACTGTTAGAAAGCTCCACCTCATTCAGAAACTAATGTATCTCATATGTGTGGGTGTCCTTCTTGGATTAATTTTTACATGTCAAATCTACAAATGGAAACAGAATTTTCATTTCACAGAAGCCACTCTAAGATGCCTCTGCAGCACCCTTTTCCCAGGCACGTGCTTTCCCAAATTCTATGTCCACCCATTTCTAGGGACATGCCCTACACGAAAGACACACGGCCTCAGCTTCACAAGGACATCTGGGTTTCATCACAGGTAGTGAGT
Source organism: Orcinus orca (assembly GCF_937001465.1). Classification (NCBI taxonomy): domain Eukaryota; kingdom Metazoa; phylum Chordata; class Mammalia; order Artiodactyla; family Delphinidae; genus Orcinus; species Orcinus orca. Next base: position 182,632,932 of record NC_064561.1, on the reverse strand, counting down.
TCTACATAGAATCTCCCAGTGCAGGTGGACCCATTGTGATGCCTACAAGGTCCTCTCAGATATTTCACTTCCTTCTGTCTGAGTGTTTAGTCCCCATCCACCAGGGCACAAATCATGTTTGCATTCTAAGTAATGCAAACCTGGGGCTCAGACTTAACTCTTTAGTCTCCACCAGACCTCCATGAAAATTGTCTGAGGTTTTAACTATATACTTACTGCAGGTCAGTGTTGGGTTAAAGACATCTAGGACTCAAGCTCCAAGACATGGTTTCCATGCAAGTCACATGAAGGTTGTATGTTCTAAACTGACAGATTTATAACCATATGTGTGTGTTTATATATACTTTATAATGATATAAACAAGTTATATATAAACTTTGATAATATATTGATAATGGTCAACAAATTTAAAGCAAGCCTGTTAAATTACCCCTAAGATTTTAAGGGGCATAAGAATTACTATGAGGACTTGTTAAAATTCAGTATTTCTGGGCCCTAACCCTAGATATTTTATTCATTAGTTCTGGGGCAGGGACTAGAAATCAAAATTTGTAGCTAGTTCATTATTTGAATCTGATCCTAGCAGTCTTGCAAACCACCCTTTGGTAAGCAGTGCTCTATGATTCAAGTTCATGTTTTCCTTTGCTAAAAATTTGCTGTGTATATAACCAGCTTTACAAAACTAACAATCTGTATCAGAAAACCCTAAAATGATTGTTTCCCCTAAATGCTATATCTTAAGATGGAAATGAATTCATAATTTCTGGTATAAGAAGCTGAGGAAAGTACTATTTCTTGCTGTGTCTTGAAAACTGCTTGCTGCATATGAGGACTCCACCTGGTTTCCAGGTTAGCTGGAAAGTGTCCTTTAGGACTTGAATTAGAGCTGAGTTGTCCTGAAGGAAAGAGCCATGCACAGTCTCCATAGATGAGCCAGGATCCAACGTTACTGCAGACCTCAGAGCCACTTCAACCAGACCAGGCCCAGTCCTGCCCAGAGAGGTGTGTGGCCAGGGATCTTTCATCTTGCTTTTCTATTTAGGCAAACTGAGTATGTTGTGGCCATCTATACTACACACCCTGAAATAGACTTGGGAAGGATCAGAGTCCCAGGCTGGTCCTGGAAGGCCAGCATCCCTCCTGCTTACCTGTCCCAACTCCACCTTCCTGCATAGGCCAGCACATCAAATGGTACATTTCCAAAAACCGGACAAAGTTACATTGTTTTTCCCTTTCTCTAGAAAAAGGATGATTTCTGCCTTGCTTTCACACAACCAATGGAGGGCACTGCAGTGAGGTCTCCCATAAGGACAACTTGCTGCAAGGTGTTCGATGGTCCCTACACCCACACAAAGAAGTGACACACCTTAAAGAGGTCCCTGTTCCCCCAAAATGGGCACAGCAACACACGCCTACTCTCTGTCTAGACTCTGGATTTGGGGAAGGCACAGAACATGTATTTTCATCTTTCAGCCCCAATTCTTGGCAAAATATGAAGCTTTCCATAAATATTTTTGGATAAGTTAACAAATAAATGAACCCCCCCCCCCCAATTTTCTCCATTGAAGGCAATAAATTACAGGAGATGAAGACGTAATAATCACAGGTGGCTGTCCCCGTCTCCATCCGGGGTTCTCTCCAAAACCTCACTGTCCACACCCTCTGGCATTTGACTCCTCTCCCCAGGATTTTCACAAGAATTCCCCAGAGGGGCCAAGAGTTCCTCAGAGAAATAGACAACATTTCTTTCTTCCTTGTAGCTAAGCACGTTTCCCCCTGCAAGGTGCACTGTACATTTATCCCGTCTCTAATACATTAAGATGTGATGGCATCCAAGTCCCTCTGGAATGGAACTCCAGTTCTAAACGTTTTGAAGGGAAATAAGAGGTAACTGATCTTGGGCAAGTATTTCTCCTTTATGAAATGAGGTGGAATGAGGCAAACAATTATGGAATTAGTTAGAAAGGGAACTTATTTTTACAATAAAATTACTCAAGGGACAGATATTCTTAATTGGGAATATTTAGGCTCAGGATTTGCTGTTTTCTCACTGTGGTGAATGAGTACAGAGCAAAGCTTCACTGCAGCTCAGGGAAATGATGTCATCGGACTCTGTTCCATTCTCCTGCCCTTGGAGGGGTTGACCATCAGCTGTACAGAATAGATGGTCTTACAGCAGAAGAGGAAAGATTTGGACTTTATGTACAGTAAATATTTATTGAATGAATAAATAACAATTTTTAAGGTACATAAATATCACTTCAAAACCTCTTCATTATTTCATACAAGTGATTCAAAATAAACTATTTGACATTTGTCCAAATAATTTCAAAACATTACTTTTCTAAAGAATAAAATGTGAAAGCATTTACGCTGAAGATGAACATTAATCTATTTCTCTGACGCCCATATAAGGAATGTTAAATGACCACAACTGGGTCTCTCACAAATGTGAAGACTTAAAATAATTTTCTTTGAGCTTTCACTAGATATTCAATGAATAAAAGCTCACTTTATCCTTTTTTTTTAAAAAAAAAGTTGAGTCACCGGAATTCTTACCAAATAAGAACTTGTTGATTGAATTTGAAGCCAGCTTCTAAGAGCTGCCTACCTAATCCCACTTGAGTTTCTCCATCAGCCTCTTTCTCTGGGGACAATCATGCCCAGGAACAGAGGAGAGGTGGCCTTTTCTGTTGGTGAATGAGCTGTAAGGAGAGGTCCCCCAGCCAAGCTGGGATAGCTGGTCTACCCCGGACCTGATGAAATGCCACCAGGACAGCCCTGCAACGCTGCAACAGCATACTAATACGTTTGCTAAACTGATCAATAAGAAGATTGATAAGTCCTCTACTGGGTTAACTTAATCTTCTTATTGATCAGCCCAGCCAACACATTGCTTTTCTTGGGCAGCCTTCCTCTCCAGCTTCTCCCCCCACCTTGCCGCCCTGGTTGTCTGGTGCCATTATGAAGAGAAATAGAGCAACATTTTCTACATTAAATGCTTCCATTACATCAGGATCATCTTTGCCAACAACAAATATCTCCTCGAGTAGAGGATTTATAACTGGAAGGTGCCTGACTAAGTTTTCTGTGGGTGTTAGAATATTGATAATGATCTGGGCTTTTCCTGCCTCACAGATTTTAAATTAATAAGAATTACAAATGGAAGGTAGTAAGTGCCTCTCCAATTACAATGCCCAGAGCAAAGAACTTAAAAAGTAAGACTACAAATAAAGCTAAAATAAGGTGTACACCCAATCTATTCCATCCTTTTTAAAGATGGATTAAAGGTAGGGCGGATAGAAAGTCATCTTATCAAATAGCAAGGAGCCAGCCCCAGGTGAGGAGATGAAGGTAGGGAACACTCAACATTGATGCTTAATCTAATTCAGGGGAACAATTTTACACCAGTGTCCACACTCCTACCAGGTAATTTGGGGCAAATTACTCACCTCCCATCACCTTGGCCAGTCCCTCTGTGACCTCGGACAATTACAGTGACCTGTGCCCCCTGGATGTTTTGAGGATGAATGACAGCAGACTTCCAAAGGCTCAATAGCAAAGAAAAGCTGAGGCTGGAAAGAGAAAGGGCTGCTGTCGGGTGGAAGAAGGGCAGTTCAATGCCCACGTGCTGTCAGAGCCCATATTGAGTGGGTCACCTGTCGGCCCCAGGTGTGATGGAAGCCAGCAGCCAGGGGTCCTGAGGCCTCTGTGGAATCCCAAGGAAGTGGTCAGGATAAAGCTTTTGAGGAGAAGTCTCAAAGGCTTTGAAAAGCATGTGGCAAAGCTGGTGTTTTAACTAGAGGATCCACGGTGGGCAATGCAAGGCCACGGAGAAGCAAGAGTGACATTAGACCAGCCACCAGCCATAGGCGGCCCGGCAGTGGGAGGGGTGCTCAACAAGTCAGCCGCCTCCTGTAGGTTTGTGTGAGTTAACAGGCCTCCTGGTGGGGAAAGCAGGACTCCATATTGGGGAAAAGTATTGTGTTCTGTGTGTAAGGAAGACTATTCTTCAAAAGGGAATCAGGGTCTCCTTCATAGGCAAGACTCCAGAAGGCACTGTCTGGAGCATCAGCTGCTCAGGTACGAGCTATCAGGCCAGGAGGGAGGGGGTCCAGAGTTGATGGAGGAGGGGCTGCACATTCCCAGTAAATGAAAGGCTGTCAACACCTGCTTCAGGGGCAGCAGGTGTGCAGGGACCCTTTCCTGGTCATGTGTCTGGGGCTGCTGGAAAAGGATCCCCTCACCTCTGGTCAGGATTTGTTCCTCCGATGCCTACAGAACCAGGAATTCATGCAAGCTCACACCCATCTGGCAAAGCCCTCTGCAGGGCAGGGTGCTGGCTACACACAGAATTCTGTGGACTTCAACCCTTCAGGAAAATGCTGAGTCATCCAATTAGAGTCATTGTGACCTTATCTCCTCCACCAACCTCTCCTGACGCTGCCATGGACTCCCCAGCTCAGCTGGGTCAGGTCTCTCCTCTGTCCCCTCAGCAGGCTGGCTTTGTGGGCCCCAGCCCTCCTGGGAGGCAGGTGCCTTAACCACATGAGAATATGGCTCAGCGATCTCTGAGCATCTTGGTAACAGGGCTTTGCGTCTTTTTCATCATTATGTTCTCCCAGCTTTTCACAGGACACATAGTGGTCATCAGCAAACTTTTGCTGAATGATAGTGGAATAAAGAAAGCCAGGCTCAGCCCAGAAAGGCCACCCTTTTCCACAACTGCTGGGTGGCCATCGTGGGTTCAGCTTTCTAGGTGTGCTTTTCTGGAATCGAATATCAATACATCAATGCTGATGGCTGCTGCTGTAGAGGCTGCTGTGGCTCAGGGCTGCCTTTCGTATTTTGTGCCAGCACACGTTCCTGGTTTGGTCGTTATTATGACACATGTGTGTGAGGAAGGCTACCCGCCCCCAGATGCCACAGGGGGCAAAGGCACAGAGTGTGGGCTTGCTTGGGGCTCCAGACACGGGGGGGTGCGGGGGAGAGCTCCGTTTCTGCACCACCTGGCATGCGCCAATGAGGAGAACCCAGACGTGTCCCCTGGGATCACAGCTTCAGGTCAGAGAGTCAGAGCATCAGGAACAAAACCAGAGCATGCACATCAGCAAGGCTCCGGGACAGCACAGCTATGCCTGGTGCACGGGCTCCGTCCTGGCTGGGTTAGGCTTTGCACTGTGGCTTATAGCCGAACAAGGAGCCCTGGTTAGAAATTCTCTCTATGCCTCAGACAATGTAATTAATTTTCCAAAGTGGGAGAAGTGAGACCCATGGTGTATGATGAAACCTAGATGATCCCTCAGCTCTGGGTTGTTCTTTCTAAGTGATGAACAGAGATTTCTTTAAGCAGGAAAAAGTCTTCAAGTTATCAGTTAGGATGGAGGCCAAAAGTAGAGGCCTGGGGGCAGAGCTGGTGGGAATTGGCATTTGCAGATGGAAGGATCAGGCTGCTGTAGGGCCCTGGCGGTGGACAAAACTCTGCCAGCTTCAGAATCCAGATAACTTCATTCCACCGCGTTCAGGCTGCATGTGTGGTGATCTTTTTCTCACCACAGGTTCTGAACAAGGACGGCTCTGAGGACAAGGTTTCCACCACCTGTATCAGATTAAAAGGCAGAATCAGTGAGCAGAAGGCTGAAAGCACGGTGAGCGCACATGTGGGGTCAGCGATGCCAGGTGACATCTGCCGTCCAGGAGCCTCACACACGGAGCTAGTGGAGGCCTGTCCAGTGATCACTGAAGACCTGGGGAGTCTGGGACCAAGCAGAGCGAATTATTTAAACCTGGTTCTGGCGATAGACCCCTGATATCTTTGCCACTATTTCTGAGTGACAGGCAGGTTCCTGCATCCCTTTTATTTCTGCAAGTTAATTGAGGTTTCTGCACTTTTTGCTGAGAAGAAAAAATGTCCTCTTCTTGGTGCTCTGGGACATCTTTCTGCACACCATTTGCAACCAAGAGCTTGCGTGTTAGTCCTTTTTACTTGTCTTTTGTGAAATATCAATACTCTCTTCTGAATCTGAAAAATCCCTGGTGGACCAAAAGTGAAAAAAAAAAAAAAATTAAAGAGGAAGGGAAAAAAACCTCCCTCTACTGTCTAGAGAAAAAGTATTCTAAATCTTTCCAGGGCAAATGGTGGATGTGATCCTCTTATTTCACCTTTGGATAAATTCTCACTTCAAGCAAAACTGTTTTCCTTTGAAATTGCTGTTAGGCAGACACATAGCAAAATCACTCAAAAGGAATGTTTTGCATCAGAATAATGTGATGTATTTAATGTATTCTGACAGTCGTCAACATTCTGGATGCAAAATTCCTTTCATTTCTATGTGTTCTTGTTTCTGTATGTTGACATTGGACACCTGTCCTTAATTAGCACCTAATCTTAGATCAGTGGTTCTCTACCCGGGATGACTTTGCCACTTCATGGGGACATGTGGCCATTTCTGGAGACATTTGGGTTTGTCACACTGGGGAGAAGGAGGTAGATGCATGGACTTGAGTAATTGAAGTATTTGGGCAGAAATAACAAGCAGGTAGGTTTGTAGTCATTTGGGATCTTAAAATGAAGTACTTTGCACCCTAAGCTAAGAAGTCTACAGCTAGCTTCCACCACAGTTCAGTGGGGAGCCTGCCTCAACTCCCCTCCATCCTCCCCTACCCTCAGCACCATGGACCTGTTGAATCAGGAGACTTCCTCTGTGTTCCCACACCAACTTCAGCTTACTTCGACCTGCCTGGGGTCCTCATGTCTGTCCTCTCTAAAGCATGAGATTGTTGAGACTGGGAACCTTACCTTAGGCCTCTTTGTTTTCCCAGGAGCTAGGCTTGGGGAATGAGGTAAGACTCATTTAATGAAGTCCCTTCCTTTCACCCTCACCCTGGGTACTCCACACATGTAGGCAAAGAGCTTCATGGGCTCATGATTTAACTATTCTTTCTGCCACATCCATAGCAATCTAAGTAGTTGCCTCATGACATCACAGATCATATAGACCTATAGAAACTTTTATCCTAACATAATTATGAATGGATACCCAAAGCACAAGACAAAAATGCAGCCACTGTTGTCATGATGTGAGAAGAAGCTCTCAAATTCTCAGAAACATCCCTTACATCACCTCCAAGGAAACTCAGAGCTCTGCAAATCATGAACTAAAAACCCCTCAATGAGGTGAATCTTGTCTTACTAATGAGAAAGCAATGTGATTCACCATATGTCAACAACCTTCTCTATATATCCAAGTCGCTGAGTCATTTCTCTGTCCAGACCATGGCAAATAGGTGCATCTTATAAACACACAAGAAAAAGAAAAATATTTAATTAGTTTCATTCACAGACAACTGACAAGATAGTAAAGTATGTAACTCACAGAATTTCATATCTGTTCTACCACTTGGCTCCAGCACAGGGTATGTATTATCATATTGACTGGCACCAACTAATAAACAGCATTACAGAAATAATGCAACCATAATAAATGAGATTGGAGTCAAACCAAGAGACTTTGAAAATGAATACTTTGGTAATTATGACCCTATCTATAAATATAATGGACAAGGTAGAGAAGCAATTTCTAATTTATGATATTGCCAGGATTTATACATGGAACTGCAAGCAATAAATCCAAGGAAATTATATAAACTATGAAGTCTTGCTCACAGTATGGTGTTAGTTTTACATTAAAATGTTATAAAAATAAATTGTGTAAATTTCCAGAGGGGAAAAACCGCAAATAATAAGTAAAGCATGACAGGGATCTTAGTGAATTATACATACATAATGAAGTATTGAAAAGTACTGTTTTGTGCACATAAAACATTATTACATTATTCTCTTTACCATTCCAATTAAATAAAATTGGAATTATGACTTGCTCCCCAGAGAAGCCAAACTCAAACACCTTTGGTTAATGTTAAGTGTTGGTTGGTTTCCCAGGTCGGCACTTCAGTATATGGATGGTGTTTGGAAGGTGATCAGGAGTCCTTGGCTTTGGCCTCACACTGATATGTTCATTCCAGGAATGCACTAAAGCTCTTAGAGTGATTAAGATCATAGCAGACCAGGGTCAGCCAGGTCACAACCATCCCTAACAAGAATCCTCACTGAGGACAATGAGATCAAGAGCTGTTACAGGATGAGACGGGACTACAGCTTGGCTCATACCTGCCATGATCCAAGTGACATAATTTAGATGGCCTACTATGTCCAAGATAAAGCTGGCCAGTCTCCCAAGGCTTCTAAGAAATATATATCCATTTATTAATCTTTAGCTAGGACCATATCATCTTAAGACTGTAGTTCAAAATGTGACCTGTGTGAGTAGCTCTCAATCTGTACCTCTAGTTCTTTCCCTGCATCCAGCCTTGTGTCCGTCTGTCGACCAAACATCTGTAACTGGGTATCCCATGAATGGGTCCTCCTGCTTTACAGGCAGTGTCAAGCTGGGAAAGTCTTCCTCTTTTTCTTATGTTTCAATAGATTGTAAGCTCTGCAAAGGTGGAAACTGACTCCCCCAGGGGTATAACAGGATACCTCACTAGCACTGATATTTTTATGAGAATTAATAGATAAACTCCACTTTGGTGAATACCTGGCACATTTAGTGAGGATACATCTATGTATTGAGTACAAATTTTTTCTACAGACTTGGGTCTATAGGAATTATTTGATTTTTCTAAGTCAATGGTAGTAAGTCATGACAGATAATATTTCTTTATAACAATCAGAAATAACATGATAAATGTGAAAATCATAATTTGAAGATATCTGAGAGCAGTGAACACACTAAGAATAAGATGATCTATATTCCCAAAGAGTGAAGGAACCACCCTGGTGATTTGTTACACACTGTCTTTTTTCTTCTCTAGGACCAGTGTAGGCTGGGCCAAAGCAGAAGACTATACTGGAATGAAGAGAAACCTGTATCATTTGGTATTCACTGAAAAGAAGTAGGTGGAACACATTTTGGAATTCACACAGAGCTGGGAATTGTTTCTTTCCCAACAACAGCTCTCATAATGGACAAGGCATTGGAAGGAAAGCTCAGGGGTTATCACCTTAGTAATGGTGCTAACTTAACACTGTAGCAACAGCTTCTCAGAACACAACTTAACCAGCCACCCTCCACCAAAATCCAACAACAAGCGTCAGAATAATCCAACTGGTTCCATATTTAACTGTGTACCAGAAGGAAACTCACCACTATTTAAAGGAATACAACAAAATCCAGCAATCCAAAAGAAAAAAAAATAACAATATCTGGAAATCTATAAATAATCACCAGACATACAAAGAAATAGGAAAGTATAACTACTAACTAGGAGACTAATTTATCAATAAAACAAACTCAGAAATGACACACATCATGGAACTAGAAGACAAAAGAATTTGAAACAGCTATAAAAAAGTATGATCACAAAAGTAAAGAAAACATAAATATGATAGAACAATAGAATGTCTCTAAAAGACAAATGAAACTGCTATAGATAGAAAAACATCTGAATAAAAAAATATGCTGGGTGGAAATACAAGCATAATAGACAAAGCAAAAGGAAAGACCATAAACTTGAAGACATGGTGATAGAAACTGAACAATATGAAGCAAAGAAACTAAAAAGACTAAAATAAAATGGACATAGTAAGGGTAATCTGTGGGATGACAATATCAGGTATATATATAAAATCTCAGAAATAAGAAAAAATGAAGAAAAATACTTGAAAATATAGTATGCAAATTGTTGTACCTTTGATGAGTACCAAAAATCCACTGATCCAACAATATGAACCCTAAGAAGAATCAACTTAAAGAAAAACCACACTGCAGAATATCGTAATCAAAATTCTGGAATAGGAAATACATCTTAAAAGTAACTAGAGAAGGGGAAAAGACACACTGCATAAAGAGGAGCAAACATAAGGAAAACAACAGATTTTGTTACAAAACAAAAAACAAAAAAAAAACCAGCATGTGTCAGAGACAGTAAGGATATCTTTTGGAACTAAAAGAAAAAAAAAAAAAGGCTATCAACTGAAAATTCGTTAGCTAGCACAAACATCTTCAATAAATAAGAGTAATTAAGATTAATTAAATAAGCAGAAGCTGAGAGAGTTTATAAACAGTAGACATGCACAATAAAAAGTATTAAAATAACTTATTCAGGCAGAAAGGAAATGGTTCCAGATAGAGATTTGAATTAATGTAAACTATAAAGAGCACCAGAAATGATGACCATATAGATAAGTGTATATGGCAGTCATTATTATATTTTAAAGATAATTGGTAGTCCATACCCCTCCCAGAAAACATTTTAGTAAATTTTAAAGATAATTGGTAGTCCATACCCCCCCAGAAAACACTGCATAGGCTTTATAGAATATGTAGAATTAAAATTTGTGACAAAACCAGCATGAGGGTGTAAGTGTTCAAGTTTCAATCAACTTGATCTAACTGATATGTATAACATACTTCACCAAGAAATAGCAGAATGTATATTCTTTTCAAGTGTCCATTTTACACTGACCAAGATAAGTCATATTCTAAGGAAAAAACAAACAAACCTCTAAATTTAAGAAGACTGAAATGAAGCCAAGTAGGTCGTCTGATCATAATGCAGTTAAACTGGAAATAAATAAAAGAAAGATATTTGAAAAAATACACAAATATTTGGAAATTAAACAACACAATGATATAAAGATGGGTCAAAGAAAAAATCATAAGAGAAATTAGAAAGTATTTAAAATGAATAAAAATGAAAAATCAAGATATCAGATTTGTGGAACACAGCTAAAACAATGACTAGAGATAATTTAATGCAATCAAATGCTTATATTAGATAATAAAAAATGTCTAAAATTAATGACCTCACCTTCCACCCTAAAGATCTTGAGGGAAAAAAATGAGCAGATAAACCCAAAGTAAGCAGAAGAAATAAAATACTAAAAGTAAGAGCAGAAATCAATGAAGTAGAAAACATAAATAAATTTTTAAAAACCTCAATGGAATTAAATTTAATTCTTTGAAAACCAATAAAATTTTGATAAACATTAGGCAAATCTGAAGGGGAAAAAAATGATGTTACAAATCACCAGCATCAGAAATGAAAGAGAAGACATCATTATAGATCCAACAGAAACATAAAAGAATATTAAGGAATACTAGGAACAAATTTTTGCCTATAAATTTGACAACTAAGAAGAAATGGAAAAATTTCTTGAACAACATAAAATGCCAAAGGTCACGCAAAAGAAACAGATTATATGGATAGCCCTATAATGATTAAATAAATTGAATGTGTATTTGAAAACCTTCCCATAAAGAAAATCTATGTGCAGGTGGCTACAGTAGTGAATTACATCAAATATTAAAGGGAAAAAATAATAATGATCCCACTCAAACACTTCCAGAAAATAAAACAGGTATAAATATTTCCCAACTCATTCTATGAAGCTAGTATGAACATGTTGCCAAAACCAGGCAAAGGCATTACAAGAAAATAAAGCCGCATAAAAAAAAAAAAATTAATAAAGCTTTTGGCTAATTGATCCCAGAAGTATATTAAAAAGATAATAACCAAGAGGGGCTCATTTCAGGGAGGCCAAGTTGTTTTAACATTTGTACATCTATTAATGTAACTGACTATATACCAGACTAAAATAACTAAAACCATATGATCACCTCAATAAATGCAGAACATAAGTTGACAAAATTCAACATCCACTTATGATTTTTTTTTTAAAAGAAGCTCTTAGGAAATAGAAACAAAAGAGGACTTCCTCATACTAATAAAATCTTCCAGGGATCTAGGGATAGAGGGGAACTTCCTCAGCCTATAAAGGCATCTATGAAAACCTACAACAAACACCATACTTCACAGCAAAACATAATGTTTTTCACCCTTAGGTGAAACAAGACAAAAATCTTTGCTCTCATCCTGTCTTATTCAGTATTGTACTGACAATTCTAACCAATGCAACAAGGCAAGAAAAAGAAATAAAGGCACACAAATTGGAAAGGAAGATTAGAAATTAAAAGTTTTAAAAGTACCATTTACAATAACATAAAAATATGAAGTACATAAGGAGAATTTAACAAAATAAATGCAAGATTCAATATTGTTAATATATTCATCCTTAATGTATTGATTTATATGTTAATTGTAATCCCAATCAAAATCCCAGAAAACTTTTAATAGAAATCAACAAAAGGATTTTTAAATTTATGTAGCAAGCAAAGGATATAGAATAGCCAAATCAAAATGTGAAAGTAAGAAAAAAAATGTAGGACTTATTATACATGATTTCAAGCATTATTTTAAAGTAAGTAATTAAGACAGTGCAGTACTGACATAGGGAGACATAAATTAATGAAACATAATAAAGAGTTTAGAAATATATCTACATATATCTGATTAGTTTTTGACAAAGATATCAAAGTAATTCAGCAGAGAAATGATACCCTTTTTAACAGATGGTTTTAGAAAAACTGGATAATTATGTTGGAAAAAAATAAACATCATCTCCTCACAACATTCACAAAATTAATTAGGAATAAATAATGTACCTAACTGTAAAAGCTAAACAATAGAAATTCTAGAAGAAAACATAGAAAAAAAAAATCTTTATGACTTTGAGTTTGACAAACATAAACCATAAATGAAAAAAAAATCAATGGATTGGACTTCATCAAAATTAAAACATTTTTGCTTTTACAAAGACACTTTTAAGTAAAGGAAAAGGGAAAGCAAAAACTAGGAAAAGAAATTGAAAAATTGATATCTGATTAAAGGAATTTTATTCAGAATACTTTAAAAATCTCTTACATTAAAATAATAATAAGATAAATAATCTAATTTTTAGGGCAAAATTTTTGAATAGATACTCCATCAAAAAAGATATGGGAATTAAAAGTAATCACATGAAAAGATATTCAGTATCATTAATCATTAGATAAAAGCCTATGAAAACCATAACAGGTTACTTCTCCTTTTTGCTAAATGAATGGCTAAATTAAAAAGACTGACACAAATAATTGGTGAGAAGAAAGAGCAGCTATAATTTCCATAAATTTCTGCTGGAGATATAAAATGGTATATCTGCTTGGGAAACTATTTTTTTCTTTATTTTTTTAAAAAACTTAATATAACATCTATCCAATGACCAAACAATTCCACTTTTAGGTATTCATCCAAGAAAAATAAAAGCATATGACCATGAAGAATTTATTCATGAATATTCATAGCAACTTTATTCTTAAAGCCCCGAAATTTAAAACAACTCAAATGTAATTTATCTTGTGAACAGATGAACAAAGTGAGGTAAACCCATACATCAAAATACCAGTCATCAATAAACAGACCAGAGTACTGTAATACAAGCAACATACATGAATGTCAAATGTTTTAGGCTCAAGAGAGAAACTATATGAAATTCTAGACAAAACTCTACTGACAAAAGTAGATAAGTGGTTATCAAGGGCTGGAAGAAAAAGAAAGGGATAGATTGAAAACAGGCACAAGGGAATTTCAGGGGGCAATGGAAAAGTTCTATACCATGATTTCACTTAAAATTGGTGAATTTTATTGAACTTATTTTATTCCTAAATAAAGCTGACTTAGGTAAAAAGGTGAAATAACATGCATTTAGGTAAACATGGAGTAAATTCATTGTCAGCAGACCTAAACTATAATAAAAACTAAAGAAGAAAAAAATAAAAAAGTAAGAAAAAAGTTCCAGCTATAGAAAATGATTCTAGGTGGGAGCACAGTCCTGCAGAAGGAACAAAGTGGACTGGAAAAGACAAAGTGTGGGTACATATAAAAGAATGTTGAGTGTTTTATACAGAAATAATAATATTTTGTGGGTGGTTGATATATATATATAAAAGTAAAAATATACAGTAAGAGATTTTTTAAAAAGGAGGACATTGATACATGATGGTAAACTGTTGAAAGTTTGTCATATTATTTATGATGATTCAAAAACTAACTTAAGGATGCATATTGAAATACAAAAAGTAATATAAGACTGTGTTACCTAATACTTGATAGAGGAGAATAAATAGAGAAGGAATATTTGATTAAACCCCAAAGAAGAAAAATAAGAGGAATAAAGGGACAAACAGGAAAATTAGAAATAAATGATGAGACGGTAGATTTAGGTCCAAATATATCAATAATAATTTTTAATATAAATGTACCAGATCCTATTTAAAAGAAAACAATATTTTTTTTTTGTTTTTTTTGTTTTGTTTTGCTTTGTTTTTTGCGATACGCGGGCCTTTCACTGTTGTGGCCTCTCCCGTTGCGGAGCATGGGCTCCGGATGCACAGGCTCAGAGGCCATGTCTCACGGCCCCAGCCGCTCCGCAGCATGTGGGATCCTCCTGGACCGGGACACGAACCGCATCGGCAGGCAGACTCTCAACCACTGTGCCACCAGGGAAGCCCAGAAAAAAAATAGTTTTAATAAAAGAAACAAGATGCAGATATATGTTCTTCATTAAAAAGTGCACTTTAAATATAAGAACACAATTATGTTGACATTGAAAATGGAGGAAGACATATCTTATATATTAGAAATTAATTGATGCAGGACCACTAAAAATAGACAAAGGAAATTTTATGAAACAAAATTTTACTAGAGAAAAATAGGCATATTTCCAGGTGATAATAGGTCAGGCCAAGAAAAACACACAACCTTAAATTCCTCATTTCTGCATACCTTCAAATTATTTAACACAACAATTGACAGAACTAAATGGAGAAAGAGACAAATACACCATTTTGATTTGGAGATCTTAACACCTTTCTCACTGATTGATACAGCAACAACAAAAAATCAGTACAAAGGAGGTTTATACAACCCAAGAAAATGACTTGGCCTGGCTAGTATCCTCTCGAAGCTTAACAATTGCAGGAAAACTTTCTTTTTAAGTACACATGGGAGATTTTCCAAAACAGACAACATTCTGGGCCATAAAGCAAGGGTCAACACCTTTCAAAGGATTGAAAGCATCAAGTTAGGTTATTTGAAAACAGTGGAAATAAACTAGAAATCAATAACTAAAATATAACAAATAAGTCCACAACTATTTATAAATTAAGCAACACTTTTCTAAATAATGTATGGATCAAAGAAGAAATCACAATGGAAAATTCAAAATATTTTGAATTGAAATATGTACATTATCGAAACTTTTTGGATGTGCTGAACTGGCACTTAGAAATTGGTAGTTTCAAATGCATATATAAGACAAGATTACATGTATAAAATTATTGATGTAAGCTACCAACTAATAAATCTAGAATTATTTAGATAATTAAATGAAGGATACAAGCAAAAGTCAATGAAATGGAAAACTGGCATATAATAGAGTAAATCAACAAAACCTAAAGGTGGCTGTTTGAAAAAAAATGAATAAGTCAATAACCCATAATACCATAATTTTTTCAAAGGAGAAAAACCAAGTTAGAAGTATCAGGAATGAAAAAGGAAGTACCATTACAGATTTCCTAGATATTAGAAAAATGTAATAATAATAATAAGAGGATATTATGAAACAATTTCTGCCAATATCTTGGACAACTTGGAGGAAATGAACAAATTCCTTTAAAAAAAAACACAACTTACCCCCAAAAATTCCTCAAAAAATTAAAAATAGAGCTAACACATTACCCAGCAATTCTACTTCTGGGTATTTATCTGAAGAAAACGAAAACACTAATTAGAAAATTTATATGCACCCCTATGTTCATGGCAGCATTATTTACAATAGCCAAGATATGAAAGCAACCTAATTGTCCATCAACAGATGAATGGATAAAGAAGATGTGGTACATATATACAATGAAATATCACTCAGCCATAAAAAAAGAATGAAACTTTTCCATTTGTGACAACATGACCTTGAGGGTATTATGCTAAGTGAAGTAAGTTTGACAAAACAAAAAAACAAGTACTGTATGAATTTGCTTACTGTGGGACCTAAAAAACAAAACAAATGAACAAACATAACAAAAAGCAGAAACAGAGTTATAGAAATGGAAAACAGACAGGTGGTTGCCAGAGGGGAAGGGGTAGGAGGAGGTAAAGATGGACGAGAGAGATTAAGAGGTACAGACTTCCAGTTGCAAAATAAATGTCAGGAGTATAAAATGTACAGTGTGGGGAATACAGTCAATAACTAAGTAGTATCTTTGTATGGTGACATATTGTAACTAGACTTAGCATGGAGATCATTTTGAAGTGTATAGAAATATCAAATCACTACGTTACATAACAGGAATTAACACAGCATTGTAGGTCAATTATATGTCAAAAGCGAATAAACAAATGCATAGGAAAAGAAATTGAATTTGTGGTTGCCAGAGGTAAGGGCTGGTGGGAGGAGGAATCAGATGAGGGCACTCAACAGGTAGACACTTCCAGTGTTAAGCTAAATAAGTACTAGGCATGTCATGTACAACATGGTAGATTATAACTAACACTGCTATATTCTATACATGAGTATTATTAAGAGGGTAAATCCTAAGAGGTCTCCTCACAAGGGAAATTTTTTTTTCTGTTACTTTAATTTCATATCTATATGAGATGATGAATGTTCACTAAGCTTATTGTGATAGTCTTTCATGATTTATGTAAGTCCAATCATTATGCTATACACCTTAAACCTATACAGTGCTATATGTCAACTATATGTCAATAAAACTGGAAGAAAATTATATGAATAAATAAATAAATAAACCATAATTTACCAAAATAAAAACAAAAATTAGAAAAAAAAATCCTTTATTTTTTGGCTGACAACATAATTTCAAAATTCCCATAAAAAATGCTATAGGGCCAGATGTTCTTACTGCAAAATTCTTCTACTTATTTAAGAAGGAAATAATATCACATTTATACAAATTTGTTTGGAAAATAAAGAAAGAAAAAACACTTTGCAACTTCTTTTGTGAGGCCAGCATAAGCCTGACACTAAAACTTGTCAAAGACACTATAGGAAAAGAAAATTAGAAGCCAGTGTCTCTCATGAGCACAGATATAATAATGCTAAAAAAATATATAAGCAAATTGAATTCAATGATGTAATGAATAATGCATTATGACCAAAAGAAGTTTATTCTAAGAATGCAAGGTTGGTTTAACATTTGAACATCAAACAATGAAACTGGTCTTGTTAGCAAAAAGGGGAAAGCAAAAAGCATCTGTTCAACTGAATATATGTGAAAAGCTATTAGAGAGAATTCAACACCCATTCACAAATAAAATACAATGAAATGAAATGAAGTAAAATGAAAATATCTCACCAAACTTAGAATAGAATGGAACTTCCTCAACCTCATAAGAAGAATCTATAAAACATCAATAAGTAACATAATCCCTAATGGTAAATTATTAAACACTTTTTCTCTGAGGTCAGGAAAAAGACAATTATGTCCACTATCACCCTCATATTCCACATGATACTGGAGATCCCAACAGATCAATAATGAAAGGAAATGAAATTAAAATGTATAAAGATGGGAAACAAGAAACAAAAGTGTCATTTTTATAGGTGGCTCGATTGTATATATAGAAAATACCAAAGGATGTGCAAATAAACTATTGAAATTAGAATGTGAATTTAAGCAGGTTTGCTGGCTACAAAGTTCATATCCAAAACCCAATTGTACTAGTAGCAAACAACTGGAAATTAAAATAAAATATAAAAAATAATCAAATGTTTAGGAATAAACCTAACAAAATGTTGCAAGGCCTCTATGTGTATAAAATACAAAATATTGCTGAGAAACTAAAGAACATTTAAAAAGATGAGAGATAGTCCATGATCTTGGATTAGAAGTCTCAGTTGTGTTCAGATGTCAATTCTTCCTAAAATAACAAAATTCAATACGTTCAATACAATCACAATCAAAATCTCAGCAGGCATGATTGAGTAAATTGACAAACTGTTTCTAAAATTTATATACAAATGTAAAGGATCTCAAGTACAATACAACCTGAAAGAACAAAAATGCTAGTGAATTTATACTAACAGAGATTGGGGCTTATTATGAATCTACAGAAATCAAGAGAGAGAGATTGCCAAGGGGTAGACAAATAGATCATTAGCACAGAGCAGAGATTATAGAAATAGCACACACATATGCAAATCAACTGATTTGTGAGAAAGGCACCGATGCATTTCACTGGGGAAAGGATACCCTCTTCACTAAATAGTGCTGAAGCTATTGTATATCCATGAGGGGAAAAATGAATGCTGGACCCTTTCTGGCACAACATACAACATAATTTTATAAAAATGATAGAACAAATTGTAAGGGTAAAATATTAAAATCTCATGAAGAAAACATAAGATATTACCTTTGTGTCCTTGGGGCAGGTAGAGGCTTCTTACACAAGACACACACAAACGCACACACACAAACAATAATAAAATACTGATAATTCAAACTTCATTAAAATGAAAAAAACTTCTGTTCATCAAACACTCCGTTAAGAAGAATGAAAAGGCAAGCCGCAGACCAGGATAAGGCATTTGCAATACAGCAAAAGATTCTTATCCACAATATACAAAAACACCTGGAAATCAACTGCCAAAAACAACTACCAATTTATTTAATTGACACAAGAATGAACAGTTGTCAATTCACAAAAGAGAATATTCCATGGCAAATAAGCTATGAAAAGCTCAATGTAATTACCTATCAGTGATACACAAATTAAACCACAATGCGGTACTAACAGGTCCACACCCACCAGAATGACTAAACTAAAATGAAGACCAAGAATGGGCTGCACCTGGCACTCTTGTACAATCTTGGTTGGAGTGTAAATTGCACAACAACTTTGGTTTGGCTGTGCCTACCAAAGATAAATGTGTACCTACCACAGAACACACTCCTAGGCACACCCGAGAGAAATGAGTATACATGTGCACCAAAGTGTGAAACGATCATATTCGTCACCCCTTAACGGTACTTATAACAGCCCAACATGGAAACAACACTATGTTCACCAACAATAGGGTAAATACATTTTGTCATATGTATACAATAAATACAAAGAGAACGAACCACTGCTATCAGAGAAAAACAGACATTGGCCAAAACATGAACACAAAGAAGTATACATTGTATGGGAACATTTCTATGGAGTTCCCAGGGTGGAGAGTCAGAATCAGGATACCGGGGGTGGGGGGGTTTACAATGTTTTATGAGCTGGAAATTCTCCTGAGATCTCAGAAAAGTTGTAGCTCTTGATCTGGATGATGTATAAAACCCATTAAGGTGTACGATTAAGACGTGTGTACTTTACTACACACACGCACATGTATTTATTTATACGCATATGTGTATGTGTATATGTATACTGTATGCCTATGTATATGTATATATATGTGCCTATGAATATTTGTGTGTGTGCATAAGTTCACTCCAATTTCTTTGGCTCATGGTTTTTCACACAGAAAAATCTATTTCTGAATTTATATTATCTAGATGGAAGGAGATTCTCTCTAGGTATTCCTGGGACTGTCTCCCCATCTCAGATTCCTGGGAAAGCTCAGGGCCCACACTCCCACTAGGACTTGAGGGGAAGGATGGCCTGCCCAGCATGGGGTCCTAGGTGGTCTTGCTCAGCCCATGGGGCCCCGAGGGCAGCTGGCTCTGTCTGTCTTAACCTTGCTTGCCTGGAGCTCCTGCCAGAGCTGGAAGGCCTATGATAAGGGTTTCCTATGCCCAGGTCCCTAGACTCACATCTGAGTTCCATCAGGGGACAGAAGACCAGGGCCCTGCTGCCCTGAGGACCACAGCCATTGTCCTGGAGCTGGTCTCAGGGACATCTCAGATTCCCCTCCCTCCCTCTCAGGCTTCCCATAACCCACCCCCATAACCCATCCCCACCACAGCACTCCCTGGTCCCACCCGCTATCCACCCAAATGGCTGAATCGTGGTTTAGAAAACAAGTGCTGAGAAAGGCTGAAGGTTCCTTCAGAAAACTTCTGCTTCAACAGTGAAATTCGAATAGTTGCTATAAAGGAATGCAGTAGCTGACTGCCTTGTTTTCTTTGTTCTCAAATCAAAGGGGGGGAAATACAATAAGGAAACACAGTCTGATGACTCCGTTAGCTGTCCTTCCAGTTTACCTCTTCACAACCTCCTTTGCGGTTGATGAGAAGGTGCTTTCAGGTACGGGCCTGCCACTGTTCCACAGCCTCCGTGGACACAGATCTCTGAGGGAGCCAACACCAAACATGTCACGCATGGCTGGTGTGGACCTTGGACAGCGCTGTGTTCCAGTCCTGGCTTCTCCACAGCACACACGGCAGTCTGCGCCTGTGGGAAACCCTTACTGTGAGTCTCCGTGTTCTGAGTGTCGTACCCTGTGTCTATTTGTTACTGACAGTCCAGCTTCTCTCGAATGTCCACCCATGGTCCCATGGTGTCCTCCTGCCTGGTGCTGTATGTCATCACCTGGTGCTGAGAGCCCTCCTGCAATACATCGCACACATAAACGCAGCGCTTGTCCTCAGGAAGGGGCAAACAGAGGGTATTGCATTGGTGTTAATCTGGTCAGTTTATTATAATCTTCAGTGTATTTTTAAGGTGGATGTTTTTTTAATCAGAAAGCTTTCTATAAAATCGTTTTAGCTTCCTATAATCCTCATTTATTTCCCAGCTACTAGACACATAAGTCCCTTTACCTCATAAGGTAACTGCAAAAATCCAAAGAAAATCCAGATTTACATACCTGGGAATAGAATACAAATTGTGTTTTTCCCTTAATTACTGTGTGCCTGAAATGGCAGGTTATTTTGAACACTTTCGAAGGGGTCTGTGCAGCTTTCAAGTGTGTGTTGAATAAGGTTGACTTACTTTTTTCCTCTTTAACATTATTTCATTGGCATTTTGACTGTGCAGAGTAGCCCAGGGGCTAGATATTTTATGCAACTCTTCCAAAATATTCATATAATGAACAATTAATTTAATTCACAATTTCCAATGATTTATTAATGGTAAGAATAGTTTCATGTTCTATAGTATTAATGCCTTCTTTTTAAAAATGAAAACAAACAATCAATGTCAATTGTCACAGGCTCTCATTTGCTATTCTCTTATGTGGCTACCAGTACAGTTTTTAAAACCCATAAGAATTTGATTGGTATCATCAAAACACATGACCTGTCAAGGTCTCTTTATGGCTTCAGATCTCAGGAGTTGGAAACATTATATATAGGATGGATAAACAACAAGGTCCTACTGTATAGCACAGGGAACTACAGTCAAGGCAGAATATTTTTTAAAAAAGAATGTGTATATATGTATAACTTAATCATTTTGCTTGTACAACAGAAATTAACACAACATTGTAAATCAACTATACTTCAATTTAAATAAATAATAAATAAATTTTTGAAAATGTGCTTTATGTCTTCATGATCTTAAGATCCAAGTAGCATGTTTAGTCTCCCAACATTATCTAAGTTAAATTAAATCTAATTTTTTTTAATTGTAAGAGTACACCTCCAGGGACTTCCCTGGTAGTCCAGTGGGTAAAGACTCTTCACTCCCAATGCAGGGGCCCGGGTTCAATCCCTGGTCAGGGAACTAGATCCCGCATGCCACAAGAAAGACCCAGCACAGCCAAAATAATAAATAAATATTTTTAAAAAAGAGCACACCCCTAACTTCACCCTCACATACACAACAGCTAGAAACAACACCATAGACAACCACATGTGGCCTGTGGGCTCCCAGTTCATCTGACTTCCTCTTTCTCCCCCAATTCTTGAGTCTGCTCATGCATTTAAAAGCAGATTGCCAAGTCTTATCTGTAATGGTTTTTCTGGACAAAAATGTGAAAGTTGTTTCCTGCTTGTTAAAATTGTGAAAACTAATCATTGCACTGGGTGGGTCATGCTCCTGGGGACCACGGTTGGTAACTGTGTATGTGTATGTCTGTGTGTGTGTGTGTGTGTGTGTGTGTGTGTGTGCGCGCGCTCGTGTGTGTGTGCGGGGGGGAGGGTGCTGTGACTCAGAATAAACCCAGTTCATCCTTTCCTGTTGCCAGCTGACTCTGTGCCATGGCCACCTGGCCCTTCCCCGCTGAGTCAATGCTCCAACGGTGATGATGGGTCTCCTGGCTGTGCAGGGAAGCACTGTCATTCCCTCTGCACTTCCTTCTTCTTCTAGAAACATGTGAGGTTTGGTCAAATGGAGCTTTAGGGAACTGCAAAGACACCAGGGGTTTAGATGAGCCTGGGTGCTGGACCCCTTCTCGCAGGAGCTGTTTGCAGAAAGCACTAGATTTAGAATGGTCGTTTCCTTCCTTTCCCACCTACAGGGTGTTGAGAACAACCCCTCTGCTTCTGCAAGCCTCAGGTTCCTCACCCGTAAAACGGGAATAATTATACACACCACACGTTTGTTTCAAGACGAACAGTGGTGGTGCACGTAAATTGGGTGAGGGGACCGCAACTGGACTGACCGTGTATGGACAGAATCTACTGCGGCCTCTTCTGTGACTCATTTTCCCAGAGTGGAAGCTGTTTTGCAGAGTGAACATGAGAATGGAGTTGAGCCAACCCTTGTTTGGAAAGGCCTCTGTGTCCCGGTGAAAGGAAGGAGCTTCTCAATCAGGCTTTCCTGTGGGAACTTGTCCGGGCAACACTGCCCTTCTTATCTATTCTTAGAATTTCAACTGTCCCTGCGAGGTGCTCACGTACGTGTCCACGTGGCCCACGGGTGTTTTATCTGAATGTCTTGTCGATGTCTTTTCTCCTTTCCTCTCATCAAATGTCTCCCCCACTCCCCACCATACACCAAAGCAAATAAACCCAAACTATTACCGGGTCCTGCTGGGAGCTCATCTTACCCACCTTCCCATTTATTTCACTAGAAGCGTCTCCAGGCAAATTCTGAACACTCGGTAACCTCTGTGCCTTTCCCGTCCAAATCCAGACTTCCTGGTCTATCAGTTAATCTGCCGAAGCTTCTCTGTGCTCCCCATTCAAATGGCCACACCTCTACTCCAGGTATGCTTCGTCCTGCAGGAATGTCCTACTCAGTCCTCTGTCTTTAGTATTCCTTACTCCAGCCCTTCAGTTAAATGCACAACAGGCTTCTGCCAGGTGAACGATAACTTCATCCCGAGTCAGCACCTGGCTTCCTGTGATCAGCCTGGACCAGCTCACATTCTCACCTTAAGCCTCACCTCCAACCACCACAGCTTGCAGCCAGGTGCACCCCTTCCTACTTCCCACCAGACGTTTGCATCCTGACCCCTCAGCTTCGTGTGAACCAGCCCTCACATTTACATGTAGTTGCTAGCCTGATTCAAGTCCATTCCTGGGTGTGAATTGACCATTAGGCAGCAAAAAGAATCTGTGTACTCAGAATTTGAATAAATTCAATAGGAGAACTGTATCTGAGGGCACAACCTTCTGATTTCAGGAAGCTGGTGTTGATGAGCCAGTGGACAGGTATCAGTAAAGAAGGGGCTACAGCAGATTCGTAGCGCAGGCGCTGGGGGAGCCCAGGTTTGCACAGCCCTAAAAGGTGGGAAACTCCCACCGAAAGCTGGATGTCTACCTCCCGGATTCACTGAGACAGGACGGGAGCCAACCCACTTAGCTGTGCTCAGCCACAGGCTTCTCACCTATGACAGTAAAGGTGCAGAGCCAGGATGCATCTCTGAGGGGCTTTCCATTCACTTACTATGAATCAACTACTTGGGGTCTGTAATTCTGCTTTCTCAAACCCAGGAGATGCATGCAAGGACATTTCATGCTCTTCGTGGTTAAATGTATACTTTCAACATTAAAATAACTGGGAACATTTTTTCCGAGAGACCCATACAACGCATCCCCACATTGACGCACACATACCAACCCAAGACTCACCTGGCCTCCACACCAACGGCACGGCCCACCACACAGATGGCAGCTGTCTGCTGTCCAGGCGGGAAGAGCGAGAACAAGTCCAGCCACACATCGCCCGGTGTTCACACCTGCAGAGGCCAGTGCTTGTCGAATGAGGCTCAGGAAGCAAGAGTGCTGCCTGGATCTGTATTTACATAACGTGCTACCCCCAGAGGTACAGACACATGGAGCTGTCAAGTGCAGGTCCCAGACTGCAGGTGGAAGTCCACCCGCAGGTGAGGCTGACACTTCATGGAAGCACCTGGGTCATCTATAGCAGCTAGAGATGCCATATGTAGATCACGCCTTCCCCACATCTGACTGTCTTCATCTGTTGGGCCTTCCGTGACAACATACTGTAGATTGAGGGGCTCACACAATTTATTTTCTCACAGTTCTGGAGAGAGAGCTCTGGCGTCTCTACCTCCTTTATAAGGACTCTAATCCCACAAAACCAGGGCTCTGTGCTTATGACTTCATTTAACCTAATCATCTCCTTAAAGAACTTACTTCTGTGGGGTGTCAGGGCCTCAACGCGCGTTTAGGGGGAGACACAGTTCAATCCACAGCAATGACCTCCACTGAAGTTTGGATTAAACTGTACAGGAATTTGCCACGCAGTCCTTGGCAAATTCCTGTATTGTTCATCATTTCCACTCTTGTGGGTCCGGAGTTATTTTAAATTGCAGTGACCCCCCCCCACACACACACAGGCGCACACACTCATGCACACACAGAGGCACATGCACGTGCACACACGCGCACACACAGGCACACACTCGTGCACACACGTGCACACACACAGGCACACACATGCACGCACACACACACAAACAGGCACACACGCAGTCACAGATGTCACGGCACACCCTCCTCATAGAGCCCCTTGTCCTGTGCTCTGCTCGGTCCTTTGATTCTCCTGCTCTGTGATTACAACAAGAGTGAATCTGAGAATGACATGTGTTTTTCTGTTTGTTTCTTTAGTTATTTAAATTTAATTTTTATTTTATATTGGAGTATACTTGATTTACAGTGTTGTGTTAGTTTCAGGTGTACAGCAATGCGGTTCAGTTACACATATACATGTATCATTCTTTTTCAGATTCTTTTCCCATATAGGTTATTACAGATTATTGACTAGAGTTCCCTGTGCTATAAGTAGGTCCTTGTTGATTATCTATTTTATATATAGTAGTGTGTATATGTTAATCTCAAACTCCTAATTTACCCTTCCACCGACGCTTCCCTTTTGAGACAAAACCGTTCCCAAGGCAGGGTCACTTTAAGAGGAATGACCTTCATAAATAAAATGCTAACATCATCCTTAATAAAATCAACAGGAAGGAGGAGCTAAAATAGGCAGCCTCCTATAGTCTTCACCTATTTCTAATCTCATGGTGCCGCCACATCATTATTCCATAGTAGCAGGTTACAAAAAACTGTGATTAAAATATGAATTTTTCCCAAAAGGACCATGAGAATACTGGCAGTTCTGACTCAGATTGACACCACATTCTGGAAATCTCCCAGCCTCCATGTTTTCCTTATTTCTGGATGGTCCTTTTCTAGGCAGCGTATCTTCAGTTACTTTGTGAGGAACCCACTGTATAGAGTCATGCCCATGGGAAGGTCAAGGGCAAACATGTCCCCACACATGCGGGTCTGTGAGGGTTCCTCGGTGCTGGAGATGGTGTGCAGTTTCCCCAGGAAAGCTGAATAATCCTTGAAGGAGGACTGCTAGACTTTTGTTTTTTAAGAGTTCTTAGAAAAAGAATATATACATATGCATATATATGTATAACTGAATCACTTTGCTGTACACTTGAAATTAACACAACATTGTAAATTAACTATACTTCATTAAAAAAAGAAAAATCCTCAAAAAACACACAAAAAAACATAATCCTAAAAAAAATAATAAAGATATCCTAAAAATGAAAGAAAAAGAGCTAACCATGTATTTTAGTTTAATGTCCTTATCTTATAAACCTGAACCCAAAATTTGAGTAAAGCAACCAGCTTACCTTACTGTCATTATTCTGCTCGTCACTGAGTCTGCCTTAGTTCCTTCAATGGCCTGAGGCTGACCAGTGTTTACAGGTAACTGGGCTTTGGCTGTGAGGTATAGAGATGGCTTTCAAGAAATAACATCCTGGTGTTACTTAACGACAGGTGTTTGTCGTGTTTCAGATGCCTTTCATTCATTCACTCTCATTTGTTCATGCATTGGCTCAGCAGGTGTTTTGTGGGTTGCCCATTGTGTGCCAGGCCCCCATCCTCAGGGACCTAGGATGCAGCTATCAGGGTGCTTCCCCTGACCAACAGCATCCCCATCCGTATCCGAGTGACAATACTCAAGTGACACCTGGGGATGACTCTGCCCCTGGGAGATCTCTTGAAAGTCAGTGCCGTGACTTCATACGTTGTTCTTTTATCCTACAGACGCACACACAAACGCACGCACACACACGTACCCCTTCCATCCCGTGGCTCCATCTTCCACTTCATCCATCTTAAAGCTGAAAGTTTTGTCCCCCATCCTCCAAACATCCTCCAAGGAGAAATGCTTGCCAGACGATGTGCTGTGGACGAAATGATATGCGGTTCCAAGAGGATAACTGGGAGCTGTTCTGAACAGCCTCAGCAGCAACACCGGACAAGGCAGGAGCCATCCAAGGGGATGTCTCAGAAGGGCTGGCGTGCATTTGGAAGTGGAAATTCAGCTTGTTGCTTAGAAATCATCCTTGTGACAGTGTCGTCACACCTCATATGTAGCTCATCACCTTCTTTTTATGCAGAAGAATGCCACCTTGCTCAAGCAGGGCACAGCCCCAGAACAGAGGGCTCTCTCCAACGGCTATGAGAGTAGCATCTTGTTTGACAAGAGGGCGAAGCACCACAGTTTAATCTTCAACATGAAAGTTTAAATTCTACAGACACCTGTTAAAATCTAATCACAGCACAAGAAATTACATTGGCTAGAGTTGCCATTTTTATGATAAACTGGTATAATTCCATCCATCAGGAGGGGGAATCAATGAAATAAACCAGAATACAAAATACTTCAGACGGTGGGAAATTTTTAAGTGACTGAAGGACTATAGTGCGATACTGGTAGTCCTGGTAGAGTGGGGTATCAATCCTGGAAGCCACAGGGATTTCACTGTGCACAGAACTGATGAGTCATGCCTTCTAGACCTCAGAACTCATGGGTTTAGGTGTATTATTTACACTTGAATTCAGATTGAACAGCTATACCAAAGGACCTTGCAAATTGACCTCCAGCCTGTATCAAAAATTAGAACATAATGCAAAGTATTAATTATAAATCTGTTTTGTTTCAAAAGTGTGAGCAATCATGTTTTACGCAAAAAATGTTTAAAACTCGGGACTATTCAGATTTAAGATAAATTTAAATGAACATGGTTTGAAGAGTAAGCATCCCTGCTATGATTTTCCTGTGGGTACTGTATTATTCTTACAAGTTCCCAAACACAGCCACGCCATCTCCTAGTGATGCACAGGCCATAAAGAGCCCGCCCATGATCCCACCCTCGTCACACTGCTGTTAAAACTTTACCATGAAGAGGTGATGAATATGCCACTGCACAAACAACTATCTTCTCAGGCCCCTAGAACGACAGTGATGGAATTTAATCCTGCAGTGAACCAGAGAGCCCCTCGCTAAGTCCTGCTGATACCAAATAAAGCAAACAGCCATCACCCACTCTGTACCTGGGCAGCCCCAGTGGGTGGGATCGTCCACTAACCTCAAAGCATCAGGAGAATCACTGGGGCAAGTCCATCCTTATAAGAGCTGGCAAAGTGTGAGCGTCTCAATATTCTATTTCAGTTTCCTCAAAAAGTTAAACATAGAATTACCATATGACCTGGGACTTTAATTGCTAGGTACACACCCCGAAGAGTTGAAAACATATAGGCAAATATGTGTACACAAATGTTTATAGCAACATTTTTTACAATGGCCAAAATGGGGAAGCACCCAAATGTCTGTTAACTGGTGAATAAAAAAAAAATGTGGTCTGTCCACACAATGGAATATTATGCAGCCATAAAAAGGGATACTGCACTGAAACATGCTACAAAACAGACAAACCTCAAAACCATGATGCTACGTGAAAGTAGCAAGACACAGAAGAGCACATACTGTGTGATTCCATTTATGTAAAATGTCCAGTATAGGTAAATCCATAGAAACAGAAAGGAGATTAGTGGTTGTCAGAGGATTAGAGGAGGGGAAAATGAAGACAAACTGCTTCATGGGTATGGGGTTGGTTTGGGAATGATGAAAAATGCTTTGGAATTTGATATAGGTGATAATCATACAACACTGTGAATGTATGAAATGCCGCCGGATTGTACACTTTTAGTAGTTAGTTTTATGTTGTGTGAATTTCACTTCCACTAAAAAAGAAATCTGTTTCCAGAGTAGAGCCTCCACCACTAAGTCAGAGAGAGTCACAGATGACACTCCCAGCCTTCACCACCAAGGGCTGGCCCTGGAGTTGGTCCTGTCCTGCTAAAGCCTTTGCTGTTGCTTACTTTGTTGTTTTTTGTTTATGTCTTTGTCTTTGTTTTATGTAATCTTGAGGCTCTAGGAAACACCAGCACTGGCTTCATACAGCTCACGCTGTCCCTGGACAGCACGCCTCTAGAGGCTTGGGAAGCAAAGGCAGGCACCACAGCCAGCATGGACCTGAAACTAACTTTCCAAAGGACGACGTGCACATCTATGGACATAGAAGCAGAGGATGGGAGCAGCACATCCAGACTGAGGACCCCCAGAAATTACCTCAAGCAGAATGAGCCAAGGATGAGACAGCAAAGCAAATGCCACCAGAACGCATGGAGCCATGGTGGCAGAGATGCAGCCAGAAGACAGCTCGACAGGCGGTAATCCAAACGTGACTGCTTCCTGCAAAGAGAGGTCACGCTGACACTGAGAACCTGCTGAAACTTGAACTTGAACTACAAATAGTCACCCAGACAGTCTCTCCTAACACCCAGGGTGAATGCCTAGGGTGCCTCGCTACTCTCTGGGCCAGAGTCACAGACAACAACAGCCTTTCCTGGTCTGTTAGGGCAGCTGGCATACGATCCTCAAATCCAGGAGCAAACTCTCTGTAAGAATGACCATGGGCTCACTCAGAATGACATGGTACACCCAGCAGTGACTTTCGGCAGATCCAGCCTTCCCTGGACAGGAACACAGAGGTGACCCCCAAAAGGAACAGGTAGGATGCATGAACCCTCAGTGTGCTCCAGCCAGCTGCCCTTGCACGTTACTGTGACACCTGGGCTGCAGCCACACGCTTTCTCCACCCTCCCACAGCTTGTCCACATGTGCTTGCAACAGGCACTGGATGGGCCTCAACTGCCAGCCTCTCCTTGCAGAATCAGGCATCATCAGACCAGCCTGGACTCTGTTTCCTCTGCAGGATATCTCCTTTCTGTCTTCTACTGGAGTGTGCTGCTTCTACTGCTGTCTACTTACTCTCCTGCTCTAAATTTTTTAATTGAAGTGTAGTTGATTTACAATGTTGTGTTAGCTTCAGAGGTATATCAAAGTGATTCAGTTATACACACATGTCTTCTTTTTCAGATTATTTTCCATTGTAGTTTATTACAGGCATTGAATATTGTTCCCTGTGGTCTACAGTAGACCCTTGTTGGTTACCTATTTCATATATACTAGTGTGTATCTGTTACTCCCAGACTCCTAATTTATCCCTCCCCTCCCTTTCGTAGCCATAAGTTTGTTCTCTATGTCTGTGAGTCTGTTTCTGTTCTGTAAATAAGTTCACTGGGGTCATCTTTAAGACTCCTCACGTAAGTGATATCACTGTCACCACTCCGCTACCCAGTTAGTATGAATGGCTTTTGGCAGTGACAGGCATGGGGCGCCGGCTCCGTTGCCCTCCCTCCTGCCACCTCTCGCTCGTGCCCCCAGCTGGTTGCTTCCCCTGCATGATGTACCCAAGCCCTGCAGCCCATCGACTGCCCAGCGATCAATATGTCTGGTCCAGGCCGGGGGAGACCCCTGAGGAGACCTGCACAGCTGAAGCCCTTGTGAGCAGGCACTTAAGATGAAGACTGTATAATTAAGTGGAAACTTGCTCCCAGCTCCCAGGGCACGGGGGCCCTCTCATTAGCGGTAAAGAGCGCCCTGATTGGCCACTGCAGTCAGGCCTCTGGTGGCCCCTTTGTCGCCGCTCGGGAAGGATGGTGCATGCTGGTCAGAGCTGGCTTTGCCAAATGTTATCGTTTTAAGAGCCGTGAAAGAGAGGGAACTGGCCTAGGGGTATACACAGCCCCATATGCCGGCGACAGCGATACAAGTGTAATTCTAGACTATTAGAGTGACACACAAGATCATTTCTGCCCCAGAACCTGAGACAGCTGAGGGGATTATGCAGGACAGCCTGTCACGCAATAAAATTTTCAGAAATCTGTTAACCCCAGCTCAGACCCGGTGAATATTTGATTGTTTGACACTGAGAAAAAAGGTACATTTATTAACTATAGAAAGACAGAGCTGAGAGGCTGGGCAGATGAAAGGGGAGAGGGGGATGTGCTCAATGCCCCGCGGGAAAAATAGCCGGAAGGTTGTGGGCGGGACGGACGGGAGGCTGGGCCTCTAGGAAGCTCACACTTGCGGGGCTGGAAACCACAGGGGGCTGGGCATAGGGAAGCTCGGGAGCTCTCTTGGGAGGGCACCTCGTGGTCCCCCCAGCATGTCCCATATAAAGGACACTTAGGGGAGTGACAGCACCAGTGTCTTGTGCGGGAAAAGCCAAGTACCTCCAGAGCTGGAGGGAGACAGATTTTCTTTACAAATGTCTTCTTTGAAAAATGGAAAGCCATGCTGTATTGAACTTTGACCATTTTTAATTATAACAGAAAGTAAAGGTTTTTATTTTGGAGGAAAACGA
Source organism: Orcinus orca (assembly GCF_937001465.1). Taxonomy (NCBI): domain Eukaryota; kingdom Metazoa; phylum Chordata; class Mammalia; order Artiodactyla; family Delphinidae; genus Orcinus; species Orcinus orca. The sequence goes on along the minus strand of NC_064561.1, from coordinate 182,602,052 downwards.
AGTGTGATTCAGAGTCACGGGCCCTAAGAGAAAGGCCCGCTGCTGGCTGTGCGTGGTGACCACAGAAGGACCAGGAGTCAAGGTCATCGCAAAATCCCCAAATAACAGAACTGCAGATCCCTCACCTGCCAGGTGGCCTGGGTTAGTCAAGACCTCACATTTGGGGAATGACCTGTCCCTTCCCACATCCTGCTCTCTCTCATCTCACCCGGGGAAACTGAGTCAGGAGTGACTAAGGTTCGCGGACCAAGAGGATTTATAATCTGAGATACCGCTTGTCCAGAACTTTCTAAGGCTACGACAGCAATCCCTCCAAGATGGATGGAGACTAAACCACCTCTGGCAGGGTTCAATGGAATAAACTCTGTTTCACCCAATAAATCTCTTTCTACATCAATTCAATCCCTGCCTTGTCCTCATTAAGGTGACTGATTTAAAAAAGTAAATAAATAAATAAATTTGAGACCAGACCTATAGGGACACAAAACTCAAATATGTGATGTATTTAAAACAGCTCATTCACGGCATGCTTGCCCACCTCCGCCCTAACACACACACACACACACACACACACACACACACACACACACACACACACACACATACTCACTCAGACACCACAACAGAGAAAGGGAAGCTCGCAGGCTTTTTAGCAAATCACTGAGATGATTGAGATAACGTTTGCCCAACAGTGTCACAAGGTCATGGAAAAAACCAACACAATATGCTTCTCCAAACCCACCCCATCTGAACGCCAGCTCCCAGGGTAAGCAGAGCCCAGGGCGTGTGCGGCAGAACAAAAGCAGCCCTCTGCTAATTGACTGAAAAATCAGCCAGGTCCCCCCCCTGGGAGGTGCAGGAGCCCGCAGCAGATGGAGGCTGCCTGGGCGCCGCTGCTCAGAAGCTACTCGAAACCTGCTGCGGATCTGCTGTAATTATGGGTCAAATACAGCCCTGTTCCCAGAACAGCAGCCCGGCCACTAAGAAGCCGTCACCTGGAGAGTCCCTTCACTGGGCCCAGAGCTCCTGGGGTGCTCAGGCTCAGGCGGGGGTGGGGGGGGTTGGTTGGTCAATTTGGGGGTTTGTTCGTTTTGTTTTTATAGACTTAGCCTCTAGCCCAAACAGATGCTTATTTCTGCTTTCTTTGATTCCGCTGGAATTAATTTGATTTCTGTGTCTCAGTCCCCAGCTCTGGGCCTGATAAGTGAGCAGCAGAAGTGGCCGTGCGTTTGCTCATTGCAAACACGCTGTGTGTGTGTGTGTGTGTGTGTGTGTGTGTGCACGTGAGTCCATGCTCACACACACAAACCTCTCCAAGCACAACTTAGTCACACTGGCCAGGATGATTTATTCTTCTAACGAGAAATAAACCCCTGCGGCCACCGCTGGTTTTGCGACTTAGAAGATGTTTTAATCACAAGTCTGCCCTGACTCTCAAGTGCATTTGACTAAGACTAACTGCATCGTCTCCCAAAGCCTGCAAGTGGGAAACTCTTGGCTATGTGAGGTTTTGAGACACCGTGTAATCTGAATTGATAAACAAATGATTGAAAACTGGCTCTAGACTATCCATACGCCTTTGCCTTTTACCAAAAAAAATAAACAGCCAGTGGGATAAAGGAGGCATTTGATTCCACCTCCTATCTAATTTGAAAAAAAGTAATAAAGCAAGTTTGCTTTTGTCACATAATCCTTAGATTTGAAAAGACTTCAGTTTTACCTGATAATAGTTCACAATTGTTAACAGTGTACCATTATAAAATTATTAATTCAGACACAATGTCTCACCTTGCACAAATGCCTTCATTTTGTCCCAAGCGAAGCTCCTTTAGAGGGCACTTTGCTGGTAAATCCTTAACTCTACCACTGACGTGAAAAAAGTTATAGAGTCCACCCTAAAAGGAAAAATGAAGATTATCAAGCCAGCCTATAATAGCCGATGGTTTGTTAAATATAGGACACACTCTGTATCTTTATGCATTTCTCTATGAGGTTCATATGTATTCTATCAATAACAGCAACATTTAATAACTTATATTCACGAATAAATGTTATGTACCATTATTATAAGAGTTCGAGAAAAATACATGAGAGAAAATCACCCGTAGTTCTGCAAAACAAACATTTTTGTCACTTCATCTATTACCTTTTATTTTTTCATGACAAATTTTTTATAAGATTAAATGTAGTTTCGCAGTATAACTCATTTCAATTGACACTATGACAAATCTGCTTTTTCATGTTGCTGCAATTTCTATGATTATCCTTTTAATATTCTAGTAAGTGACATTCTCATAATTGACCTATAGCTATTCTGTTATTACTGGCCACTCGGTTTTTCTCCTTGATTTTAATTTTTAAATTACCATACAGTGGATTGCTCTTTTTTTGGTGTATAGATCTGTGCAAACGTTATCACAATCGTGATACAGAACAGTTAGATCACATCAAAAATCTCGCGAGGCTCTCTCTCTATCCCTTTGTAGTTGTACCTTCTCTTCGCGCTGACCCTCAGCAGCCCTCATCTCTTCTTCATCGTGACGATTTTGCCTGCCTGAGAATGTCAGATGAATATAAACGGGATCATACTGTGTGTCGCCCTGAAACTGGCTTGCTGAGCAGGAATCAGGGTGCGACTGCACCAGAGTCTGTGAATCCATCCACCTGGTGAAGGGCACTTGGATGCTTCCATTGTCTGCCTATTACAAATAGAGTTGCTATAGCTATATTTATTCACAGGTTTTTGTGTGGACATATATCTTCATTTATCTGGAATAAATACCCAGGAGTGGAGTTGCTGGCTCACGGGGTAAATATATAGTTAAGTTTATTAGAAAATGCCAAGTTGTTTTCCAGAAAAGCTGTATCATTTTTCTTCTTCCTCTTTTTTTTTTTTTTTTTTAATTATAGTTGATTCACAATGTTGTATTAGTTTCAGGTGTACAGCAAAGTGATTCAGTTATACGTGCATACATATATTTTTTTTTTCAGGTTATTTTTCCTTAAAGGTTGTTACAAAATATTGAACATAGTTCCCTGTGCTATACAGTAGGTCCTTGTTGTTTATCTATTTTATATACAGTAGTGTGCATATGTTCATCCCAAACTCCTAATTTATCCCTTCCCTCCTTTCCCCTTTGGTAACCATAAGTTTATTTTCTGTGTCTGTGGGTCTCTTTCTGTCTTGTATAAAAGATCATTTGTATCATTTTCTTTAAATTCCACATATAAGTGATATCATATGATACTTGTCTTTCTCTGTCTGGCTTACTTAGTATGATAATCTCTAGGTCCATCCATGTTGCTGCAAATGGGATTGTTTCATTCTTTTTATGCCTGAGTAGTATTCATTATCCATTGCACTCAGCAATGTACGTCCTGGTTGCTCCACATCTTTACTAGCACTTGAAATCGTCATGTTTTTTTTATTCTAGCCATGTTAATAGGTATGGAACACTAGCTCATCATGGTTTTATTTTGCATTCCGTAATGGCTAATGATAGTGTACATCTTTTTATGTGCTATTTACTTCCTCTTTGGTGAAATGTCTGTCCAAATATTTTGCCCAATTTTAACTGAATTATTTTTTACTGTTTAGTTTTGAAGGTATATATATTATTTCCTATATTTTCTGGATATAGATAGATGGATAAGAGAGAGAGATAGATATAGATATAGATATATTATGGACACAAGTCCATATTCAGATATGTGTTTTCTCAATATGTAATTTATATGTGAGTCTCCTAACTTAATCTTGTCTTTCAGAGAACAACATTTTTAATTTTGATGAAGTCACTTCTGTCATTTTTTTTTCAATAATTAGACCCTATTTTGTAAGTTGTTGATATTCTTAGTGTAGAGTTATTTGCAGTTTTCCCTTATTATCCCTTTAGTATTGTGACGTGGTATCACTTCTTTCATTCTTGATATTGATAATTTGCACATTTTTCTTCTTTTTTTGTCAATCTAGCTAGAAGTTTATCAATATTATTGATCATTTCATAGAAGCTTTTCATTTTTTTCATTTTCTCTGTTTATTTCTGTTTTGAATTTCATGGGTTTCTGCTTTATTTTCTTCTCCTTATGTTTATTTTGATGTTCTTTTTCTGGCTTCTTAAAAAAAGAAACTTGGATCTTGGTTTTGAACTTTTCTTAGTTTCTCATACACACTTCCAATGATATAAATCCCCCTCAAGCACTGTTTCAAGGACATCCCACAGATTTGATGTGGCATATGTTCATTTTACTTTTATTCAAAATGTTTCTAATATGCTTTGATATTATTCATCACACAGATTATTTAGAAGTGTGTTAGTTAATTTCTAAGTGTTTGGAGATTTTCTTGATATCTTTCTCCTATCAGTTTTTAGTTTAATTCTGTTATGATCTAAAAACATATTTTGCACGATTTCAATTTTATTGAATTAGTTAAGATTTGTTTTATGATTAGGAACATGGGCAATCTTGGTGAATGTTACGTGTGCATGTGAAAAGATGTGCTTTATCTGTTGGAGTGGAATGTTGTTTAAATCTTGACTAGGTCCAGTTGGCTGATGGTGCTATTCAGTTCTTCCATATTCTTGCAGAATTTCTGTATACAAGTTGTATCTGTTACAGAGAGGTGAATTTGAAGTCTCCAACTGTAATTGTGCATTTGCCTACTTCTCCTTTCAGTCTGTCCGTTTTTGCTTCATGCTGTTAGAGACGTACATGGTTAATACTGTTATGTCTTCTTAGGGAATGCATTTGGTCATCATTCTATAATGTCCCCGTTAGCCCTGGTCATTTCCTTTGCTCTGAAGACTACTTCATCTAATAGTAGTATAGCCACTCCAGCTTTCTCTAACTTAGTGTTCTCAAGGTGTAACTTTTTCCATTCTTTTACTTTAACTTGACTGTGTCATCATACTTGAAATGACTTTGTTATGGACAGCATATAGCTGGGTCACTTTTTTTTTAATCCATTGTGATAATCTTTGTATTTTTTACTGGTGTATTTGGATCACTTACATTTAAGGTAATTATTGATATACTTGGGTTTACATCTACCATTTTATTATTTGTTTTCTCTTTCTTCCTTTTGTTATTGTTCTTCAGTTTTCCATGTTCTGCCTGTGTTGGGTTTATTCACCTTTTTGGTGTTGCATCTTAGCTCATCTATTGCAATGTGACTCTGTGTATATCTACATAACTATTTACCAATGTATAGATTGTGTATATGTATGTATGTGCCTGTGTAGCATCTAGAGTTTTTCTAGGGTTTATAATATACACACTTAAATTTTCACAGCTTATTTAGTATCAGTATTTTACCTTACAAACATATAGACTACCTTCTCCCTCTATGTTATACTTCTCTTATTATATTACAGCAATATATATTGAAAACTCCATCAGAAATATTATAAATTTTGCTTTTAAGCATCCAACATATTTTAAAGATCTCAAGAGGAAAAGAGTCCATTATATTTACCCAGACATTTACCATTTCTGTTGTTCTTCCTTTATCCTTATATTTAAATTTTCTTTCAAGTACCTTTTCCCTTCTGTTGAAAACTTTCCTAGTAATTCTCTCAGGGTAAATCTTTTGGCACCAAATTCTCTTATGGCTTCCTCATCTGAGACCAAATTCTCTTATGATCTTTATTTTGCCTTTGTTGCTGAAGGATGTTTTCAGAGTAGGGTTGACACTTCTTCAGCACTTTAGAAATGGTCCACATCTTCCTCCTGCCTTCACTGTTTCTGATGAAAAATCCAGTCCTTTTAACCATTCCCTTACGAATAATGTATCATTTTCAACAGTGTTTAAGACATTTAAAATTTTTTTTAGCTTTCAGCATTTTTGTTGTGATATATCTTAAATGGATTTCTTTCAGTTTAACTTGTTAAGAAGTCACTTAATTTCTTCAATCTATAAATTTATACCTTTAACCAAATGGGAAATTTTCAGCTACTATTTCTTTAAAAAAAATTTATCACCAAACTCTTTCTCCCCTTTCCTGTGACTCTGATTACATAAATGTTAGAGCTTTTGCTATTGTTCCACAGATCCCTGAGTCACAGTTGTTTCTCTTTTTTTTTTTTTTTGAATTGCTTTTTTAAGTTTCTGTTGTTGTACCTTTCAGTTATAAAATTTCCATTTTGTTCTTCTTTATAGTTTCCATTTCTCTATTCAGATTCTCAATTTTTCTCATTTATTTCAAAAGTAATCATGATTATTTGTTGGAGCATGGTTATAATAGTTACTTTAAAGTCTTTATCAGATAATTCCAACATCTGTACACCTCGGTGTTGGCATCTGCTTAATGTCTTTACACATGAGAGTTGAATTCTCTAGCTCTTTCTTTGACAAGTAACTTTGCATTGTATTCTGGATACATATTTTGAATGTTAGGAAATTCAGAGTAATATTTAAATTACTATTAATAATGTAATGAATTACATTGAATAATGTATATTATTCATATACATGAATAATGAATATGAATAATGTTGATAATTTTGTTTTATCCAGCAACCTGGTTAGGTGCAGGCTACAAGACTCAACATACTCAACTTAAGTAAACAGAAAAACAAATTATATGAATAAAAAAACTTTGGGTATCTGTTAATGAGAACTTAGAACTGTGATCCTTGGGGAAAAAGTAGAAAAAAATGAGATGATACCTATTGTTGCATCAGCTTTATATATAGAGATACATTCCAGGTCACAAAGTAGAAAGGGGGATCTCTAGTTACACACAAAAATTTACATAAATCTGCACTGAGATTCCCTTGAACTTTGCTGAATACTAAGACGTAAATTATATGTGTAGGATGAAACTCTACAAGTGTGGCAAAGATTAACAAATAAACTGATACCCAGGCCTAGGAGCTATATAACTTCTATTTAGCAGAGTGGAGAGTCTTTGCTGATCACTCAGAGGATACATTAGTGTCCAAAGAAGACCCTTCAAGAAGATCAATGCACCTCAAGCAGAAAAACGACATACAAAGCCACACTAAGACAATTCATAATAAAATACATGAAATCCTGTGATAAAAAGAAAATCGTAAATTCAGGCAGAGTAAAAAGACACATTCGGTATAGAAGAAAAACTGTTACTATTAGAGAAGACTTTTCATGGAAATTTATTCAGCCAGGAGAGAATGGAATAACATGCTTAAAATGTTAAATTGTCCAAGTAGAATTCTAAAGCCAGCAAAAATAACTTTCAAACCAAAAAGAAATAAAATATTGTCGAAGGGGCACCCACAAAGATAGATCATATGCTGAGGCATAGACTGAGTCACCAAACATTTTTAAATAGAGAAGTTATACAGAGTATGTTCTCTGACCATGATACGGTGTTTCTTCAAAATGGAGGTACAGATTCAATTCAATCCAAGAAAACACTTCCACCAGGTGATCTTTGTAGAAACTGATCATCTGATTCTAAAATGTACCTGAAAGTGCAAAAGATCGGGCATAACCAAAACAATTTTGAAAAAAGCAGAACAAAGTGTAAGCACGTATCTTACTTGACTCCAAGAATTACCATAGAGTTACAGAAATTTAGATAGTATGTGATTGGCATAAGCACAGACAGATATTAATTAAACAGAAGAGAGAATTTGATAATAGGCCAATGTATGGTCAAATGATTTTTTTATAGAGGTGCCATGGCAATTCAATGGTGAAAGGGTATTCTTTTACAAAAGTGGTGCTGCAAAAAACGGATGTCCATATAATTAAAAAAAAAAAAAAGAACCATGACACTTTGCTCACATACACACAAAATTATTTCAAAATCCTTTATAGTCTCAAATGTAAAAGCTAAAAATATACATTTTCTACATGAAGATGTCACAGAGAAAATACTTTTTTATGTCATCATGTTCAAAATGTTCTTAGGACACAAAAAGCATAAAACCTAAAAGAAAACTAAATGATGAAATGGATTTCCTTGAATGGCACATTATATCTGCGGTCTTCTTCCCCAAAACCCATAACCCCAGTCTAGTCATAAGTAAATCAATCAAATCCCAATTGAGGGACATTCTACAAAATATGTGACCAGTATTCTCCAAAACTGTCAAAGTATTCAAAAACAAGGGAAGTCTGAGAAAACGACCAAGAGAAGCCTAAGGAGACATGATTCATAAATGTAATGTGTGTTCTGGATGTGATCCTGGGACAGAAGGACAGCGAGAAACTAAGGAAAACTGAATATAGAGTTTAGTTACACGATTGTATAAATATTGATTCATTAATTGGGACAAGTGCACAATACTAATGTAAGATGTGGGAAACTGTAAGATAGGGAGAACTGGGTGTGGGATATGTGAGAATTTCCATACTATCTTTGCAACTTTTCTGTAAATCTAAATCCATTTTTAAATAAAGCATTTATTTTAAAAGTTTTAAAAAGCTAAAATTAATCAAAATTAAAACTTGTGTTCTTCTAAAGACATCATGGAGAAAATTAAAAGTCACATCAAAATTGGGGGGAAATCTCCACAACATGTATCTCTGATAAATAACTTCTATCCAGAATAGATAAAAAAACATTTACAACTCAATAATAAGAAGACATACAACCCAGTTTTAGTAAAAGGAAGGGACCAAGGATCAAACAGACACTTCACCAAAGAAAAGGTAGGGATAGCCAATATGCACATGAAAAGATGCTCCACATCATTAGGAAAATCCAATTCTAAGCCATGGTGAGGTCCCACTACACACCCAGTAGGATAACTGAGATTAGAGAAGACTGACAATATTAAGTTTGAGTGGGGCTGGAGTCTCTACATAGTTGGTAGGAGTATGAATTGGTACAACCACTTTGTAAAACAATTTAGTAGTTTCTTATAAACACTCACCATGGGATCCAGCAATTCTGCTCCTAGGTATTTACCCAAAGTCTTGTACAAAAATGTTCGTGGCAACTTTGATTATAATAGCCCAAAACTGGAGACAACCCAAATATCCATCAACAGGGTCATCAATGTCATGGTGCATCCACACAATGGGATACTACTTAGCAGTTAAAGAGAACAAGTTACTTATGCAAACAAGGTGGATGAAGAATAAAAGCACTATTGTGAGCAAAAGACATCAGGCACAGATTATAATTCCATTTATACAATGCACAAGCAAGGAAGAGTTTGATCAACAGTGACAGAAAGCCCATCAGTGGTTGCTTTGACAAAGGGACAAAGGGTGGGAAATGGCTGAGGAGGGGCCCTGGGCCCTAGGGAACCTGTGGGGATGATGGCAATTCTCTGCACTATGAATAGGGTGGTGATTTCATGGGTGTACACATTTTTCCAACCTCATCAAACTGTGCATTTTGTATGTGTGCCTTTTATTGTTTATAAATTATACCTCAATAAAGTCCATTTTAAAAAATCCATGATGCAAGAGGATCAATTCCAGAAGGTAAGTAGAGAGCACATTCTAGCAGAAACCAGGGTAAACCCTTGGAAGTGCTGGGAACTGGTGCCGGACACATGGTGGTCAGTAGGAAGGTGATTTAAGGACCTTCAAAGCTGTGCCAACACCTGTGGATGACTGACAAGACGAACGCTCTGGACTACAGTTCATAGAAACAGTGTTTCTAAGCTTGGAAAAAATGCAATAAGGAGATTTGAGCATATACAGATTAAAAAAAAAAAGAGAGAGAGAGAGAGATGAACAGAGCAGCACTGCAGTGACAGGACGCCTAAGTGTTGTTCCTCAGTGGTGATTCCTTTAAATCATGTTATCCATTGTTCTTAGGACAAGGGAACTTGAGCTACTCAGAGACTGTTGAAAACTTTAATGCACTGATATGCTGGGGTGATTGTAGATACTTTAACTTTATGTTAAGGGTAATATAATCTGAGTTGCTTTAGAAAAATCAAGAAATCCCAGAACCAACTGTCAAATAATATAATTCATGCTTGAGAAGCAGCCCTCATTAAAACATACAAGGACCCTGCAGTAAATACAGAAACATATGCTTTATATGTCCTCATCTCTAAACAGAAGTTTGAAAAGTTTCCAAAGTTAACATTGGTTGCGTGCACGTACACACACACACACACACACACACACACACACACACACACCATGTGCACAGAGAGCGATTTAAGTGTGGGGTTTTGTGTGTTCCCATGTCTCTACACCCTATCATGTTTTAGGAAAATAAAAATAGCACCAATCCTTGGGATGCTGGTGGGCCTAACTTTGAAAACAAGAACAAGGTTTTATCTTTCTTTCTCTAAAAGTTTTGTGCTGTTTAAGTGGAATCATTGAAGCAAAATGCAAAAGATGAGTTGTCTGAAGTAAAATGCAAAGATTAAGTGCCAGGGCAGAGTGAGAAAGACCAGGAATCCAGGACATCACAAGGTTCTGAGCTAAGCTCCCCTCCCTGCAGCAAGGCCTGTGACTCCTGCATGGGAGTGGGGGGAAGGGCAGAAGAACTAGAAAGGGTGAATCTCTCCTCCATTTGGTTGCCCATTTGGGTTACCATGGAACCACCTCAGTGTGTTCAACTTGGAAAATATTATGTGTGTTCAATGAAAGCATAGATATTGGAAACTGATTTTCAACAGTAAAGTATAAGGGCCAGGGAACCATAGGAAATCTTGAATACCATTTATTCCAACGTATTTGTCTGACTGACGGGAGATCCGTGGACCAGAGTGGTTCTGAACCCTCCCAGGTAATATGGTCTGCTTCTGACAGAAGTGGGACTGGAGTGATGTCTCCAGACACCCTGTTCTTCATGCATTGCTCTGCCATTCGCCTTCTGGGTACACGGCGGCCATGTGGATCGGGTAGCACGTAGGTACTGTGAAAGCAAGTCACATGTGGGGACCCACCTTTCCCAATGTCTTCACCAATGAAACATTAAACAAGAGTGCATATCTGCGTGCCTGTGTATACACACACACACATACACAATTTGGAGCCCTGCACTCTCTTTCTCCTTTTCTTCATAGCCAAAGTTTTGGAAAAAAAAAACAGATCTCTTTTTATCTGTCTTCATTTCCTCTCCTTAAGATCCCGCTGCTGTCCTCCTGATTCCCAGAAACTTCCCTCTTGTCACCAGTCACATCTCGGGCTATACACTGAATGGGTACTTGCCATGGCCTTTCGGTGGCCATGTCCTTCCTGGTTGCTGTGGCATTACTTGTCCCTGTTTTTGTCTCATGATCTTTGCCAGTAAATCCTTCCTGACCCTGCAGTGAATGCAGATGCTGTTCAGGGACCCCTGAGCCTCCTGCCCTTATGACCCAGGCATCTCAGCCGCTCCCCGACTTCAGTACTTGCCCTCACCCCTGACACTCAGCTGTCTGCCTCTGGCCCACACCTTTCTGGTGCTGAGCAGTTGCTTATAAACACCTTCCTACTCAATAATATGTACTTGGATGCCCCCATTATAGCTCAAGCCGGATATTTCACAACAAAATTCACCTTGCTTCTCTCTCAGAGTGTTTTTCTGCCTTTCTGCATTGTCCCTGTTTTACAGAATGACAGTGCACCCACTTCAGCATGCAGGTCAGCAACAAGGGCATCCCTTAGACTCTTCTATCACACCCCGTTGTTAAATAACACTGACTGGCAATGTTCGCTGAACGCGCACCACGGTCCAGTCCCCACAGTGAGGCAGGGCCAAAGGGCTGGGCCAGCCTGGAGAGGTCCCCAGTGGTAGGTTCCACTTTTTACTCTGATATGTTCCTGTAATATGATTATTTTACTGGATAAATCAGCAATTCCCAGCACAGGCCTGGTACCGTGCAGGCAAGTCATAATTACCTGTGGGATGCTGGAGAAGATGGAAATCTCTCCATGAACATCCAGATGAGCTCCAAGAATTTAATGTGATTCTGGCCTTGAATTCTCGCTCTCTCTCTCTCTCTCTCTCTCTCTCTCTATATATATATATATATATATATATATATGTATGTGCGTGTGTATGTGTGAGAGAGACAGATACATAAGTGAAATATATATATATAAATATATGTATGTATACCTATAGATCTATTTATATTTATTCAATACTCATTTATTCATCAACTATTTACTGAATGCTAACTCAAGGTAGATAAAGATACATTATAGAAACATACTAATGTTGTAATTCCCTTTTGAATTTAACATTCCATGATTCCCAGCCAAAACTAACAGTATTTTTGATGACAAGAACGATCTTTACTTTAGTTAAGTGGTTTAGACATTAACCTGACAGTCATGCTAGTAATATACCTATATCAGTCATAGTTTTGAAAGCCAGCCTGAGTTGATTAATAGTTTGAAAACACTAGATTGAAGCTTTTCAGTGAAAAATACAAAAATGCATTGCACGTCTGGAGGGAGCTGTGAGAAGAGACTCCTCCTTCTGTTTTGAGAGACTTCAGTTCTGCTTTGCAAGCACTCAAGTGTGCCCAGCCCCCGGTGGGATGCCTCAAGTGCTACCCATTCTGGCCTGGCAGCACTGGATGGGGACAGAGTTTATGACTTGGCAGCCCAGGCATGTACGTGACCCACAGATACATATGTTTTCCTGTACACGGTGTTTAATTTGTTAAAAAAATCTCACAAACATTATGTTTGCTATCTTGTTCTGAAAACAGGACGAATCCAGCCATGCTGAAGTACCTTGGTGACAATTGGCTGGAGGAGATTGAGCTGGGACATTGGCTGACTAGGTCACTGCAAGCCCTACCATGTCTCGCTGGACTACATTGACCTTTCACCCACATTTGTAAATGTTTAAATTCATGACCCCAGATCTACTAGATCAGTGGTAGGCAAACTTGTTCGGTAAAGGCCCAGTAGTAAATAATTTAGGCTTTGCGGGTCATGTGATCTCTGTTGCAATTATTTAACTCTTCATTTGCAGTGCAAAAGCAGTCCCAGACAATATATAAATGAATGGGTGTTGCTGTGTTCAATAAAACTTTACTCATGGACACCGAAAATTGAGTTTCATATAATTTTCACATGTCATAAAATCTTCTTCTTTTGGATTTTTGGTTCAACACATAAAAAAAAAGTAAATTTCCAGGGCCGGAAAGTGGTGGGTCAAATTTGACCTGTGGGCTTTAGTTGGTCAAACGTTGGATTTGGGCACAGACTTTGAGAATTAGACAAAACTGCCTTCAAACCTGCCATTTTCCTTCAACAATGCATGTGCACAAGACCTAACAGTGATGCCAGTGCCAGGCACGCTCCAACCCCACCTGTAACAAACTCTACTCCAAACCTCGAACTGACACAGAAAAGACCAAAGGAGAAATTATAAAAGAAAACATGCAATCATTGGTGATTCTGCCACATAGGTTTCCCTGTAGGTAAAGTTCCACAGTGCAGGTGTGGGGAAGGTAGAAAGAGTCTGATGGTGCTGGGGTGAGAAGAGGGGAGGTTGAGGAGACACTACACATGTGCAGAGGATAAGAGTGACAGGACTAGAAAGCAATTTCTCGAATTCAACCCAGAACCTTTCTGCAGCAATTACGAAAATGCAACTTTACAAGATTGACTGGAAAATTGTGACAATCTCATTCATTCTGGTCTCTTCTAGCAAGATAGCAATTAAAACACAATCTTTAACGAGCAATTCCCAAGGAATGTCCCTTAATTATGTTTCCAGGCCTTGGCAAGTTTAATTGTCGGCATTTCTCGCTTCTGTTAATTTTAAACATAATGGAAGACAAAGCTACAGAGCTGAGTCTCTACTCCACGGGATCTTTTTCCCTCGGACCTAGCATTTCCAGCAGGAGCCTTGCAGACTAAGGGCTGTTACCATGACTTTGAAAGGTAAGTAACTGGAGGACAGGTTCTATAATCATGAGCCCAGCCTTCAGGAGGGGATTTGCTGGCATCTGCTGCTGCACCGCAGAGATGGTTTCTACCATCATATCCAAAATCAGGAATGGCCACTAGCGCTTGATGGACCTAAACCTTGGTGTCAATCAGATTTAGTCTGCCAATTTCCTAGCCAAGAGTTTGAGACACTAGACTTGAGGCAGAAATATGGGTTTGGAAGCAAAACAAAGGAAAAACAAATAAAATGCGGGACAAGTACCTTAAGCTACATATTTTTACCTGTAAGATAACTGTAGAAAGAAGAGATTAGGAACAACACTAATATGCAAGAAAAGCTACCAAGGCATTCTGAAAAAACACCTTTAATGTTTACTTCAATATTTCATGGATTCCTATGAATTGAAACTATAAAAATATTATTTTAGAATTAAAGATGAAAATAAGTGTTAGTTGAAAAGTATGATATCTACACTTCTATTACAGAAAACTGTAGGCAAGGTACATACCAACGTTCATCTCTTTTGGACTCCAAAAGGAAATTCCACATGTGGATATGTTATGTATGTATGAATTTATACTATCTTGGGGGATGTTGAGTGAAATATTTTTTTCACATCTAAATGAATTTAAATTAATCCTGGATCTTTTGTTGTACTGATCACTGGATATGAAACCATAAAAGCAGGTGATTGAGATATGGCAGAAGGGCATTCTACTACGCATGACTTGATTCTGTAATGTGGAGATGTCAGGGAGGTATATTTGATGTCATCTTTCTGGGAACAAATCTCGGGATCAGGTATCCATTTTTGTGGGACTGCGATTCAAAGACACATGCATGTGCCCCAGTTTCCTTCAATGAGCATGGCGAAGGTTCAAGAAGGGCCGCAGTTAACCCAACTCTTGGAAACCCTTCACAGTCGGTGTTAGGTTTCTAATCCCACAAATTCAACTAGATGTCTGCATGGCTGTTTCCAACCACATATCCAATTTTCTTTGGCAATTTGTTGCCTATTCTGGGATCCTTTTATTCAACAAGTTCCTCCTGAATTGGTTGAAAACATTCTTTTAAATCTTGATATGAATTGTAAAATAGAAGATGTTTGTGTTATTTGTGGGCACCCAAAAAAAGACGGTTAAGTTTGATTTCACAGTGACATTGTTCCGTGCTCACCTTCCTTCTGCTAATATGCATTAAACTTCTGAAAGTAAAGCAAAAAAAAAATAAATCTCATCTCTCCCACATGATTTACCCTCTATAACATAATAAGATTATTTATTGATTATTTGAACATGCAACATTTTTAGTAAATAGTTAACTATAAAAATCCAGCTACTGTTTTTCGGGAATACCTCATTTTATTGAATATGGACATTACAATAAGAAATTTGACCAATAGTTGCTTACATACAAACCTGTTCGAATATTGTTCAATAAGCTGGTTATATGACATGTTAATTTAGAACACATGATTCTCATTGACAGTTAAAGTCTAATTGTCAATATTATACAAATTAAATGTTTCTAAAAACATGTTTTGACACAAACACAGTATATGTGCTGAATGAGTTCCAAAGCACAATCTGCTGATGGTACATGGAGTAGGTTGTGTCATAAACACTTCTAATCTATGTTAATGTTTGTTGTCACAGCACCCAAATTTTCCAAATTCAAAGTCAAAAATGCATTCTGTCCTCAGCTGTCAAATGGTTTGGAAAGCCAGCCTAGCAACAGAACAGGCTCAATGTTTACTCAGCCCTAGTCAGCTCTGCCTTCAAACACGCTCAGAACAAACCTCAGTTCCTAAGAGACCTCTCCTGGAGGGCTTCTGGACGACAGTGCCAGGGTAGGGGGCCCAGGGTATTTTAACGCCTAATGTCAGGTCAAGAGGAAAAAAATCACTCAAAAAAAATTGCACGTCCTTTCTATGTTTGAACGTAATTTATTAAAGGTTGACTAAACACATCTCGAGCCTCAGCTTGGCTTTCTCTTTGGGGCAGGCATCTTGCAGGGGGTCCTCACTTTACCCACAGGAAAGCTCAGATTCTGAGTCCACCCAATCTTCTGTCTTCACTGTTTCTTCAACTGAGCAGGAACCACAGGGTTGGTGAAACATTACTGTACAGTCAAGTTCATGTAATCTTCACCACAATGTATGTGATAAGCATTCTTTTCCCACTTTGAGGGTAAAGAAACTGAGGGACAGAGAGATTAAGCAGCTGGCCCCAGTGAAGTAGCTTGCCCCCGTCATGGTTGGGAAGCAAGCTGTCTATCTCACAGAGCTGAACTGCAGAATATAAAGCACACACCTGAGCCCAGGTCCTCAGCAGCCTGGAGCCTTGCACACCTCCCTGGGTCATCTGAGCTGGACGGCAGCCTTATACCCAAGCATAGGTCAAAGACACACAGTGCTGGCACCCGCCCACCGCTATTAGTATGACTATCAGTGGGCATATTGTTCTGTGGATCTGCGTGAATTACCTAAAAGTCCACTAGAAACAAAGGTGATGAACTAGAATGAGGAACACCTTCCTACCTTTTCAAGTCATT